>NC_063452.1:0-131374 GCF_020379485.1 Brassica napus | reverse complement strand
TTTAAAGTCAATCCAAAAATATGCGTCGGCAACATGCAAAAGTGTTTTGTATTTCTATTGCAAATATGACAAATATAGTAATTATTTTTAAAATACTCGTTTTAAGTATCATAAAAATTGTAAATTGTGAAAATAAACTTTGAGCATATTAAAATTCATAAAATGAGACATGAATCTTAAAGAATTTAGTAACTCTTTGAATTCGAATCATTAGCTTTTAAAACTCATATACAGTTCAAAACTAATTGTGGTACTATTGGAACTAAACTTAATTATTTATATTTAAAAAAAACTTATTTATTTAAATGTTACTTCAAGGTACTTGTTTTGATTAAACAACTACACAATATTAGTATTAGTATTATATTTATATTATGAATGTCATTTTGACACTTTTGACAACATTAGCTATTTTCATAATATTATACTACAAAATTCATAATATTAATTTTCTTTTCAGATATAATTAGTAGTATTTTAACTAGCTTTTTTGAAGAACTTTTAAAACTATGCACCAATAGTATTTTAACTAGCTAAATATAGCTACAAACTAAAGTCATTCATGCATGTGGAATAAAGCATATCATATCTCTTATGGACGTACCAAAAGTGGCGGAGTGGCGAGTTGAAAGTGGTCCAACCGTCAACGACGCTCCGGTTACCGGTAATAATCGTACGGTTGATTCCGTCACCGATCATCATTAGATACCTTTTGTTCTTAGCGATCAATACGTTTTCGTCATAAACACCAGACGTCACGTAGATAACAAAGTATCCAGCTGTACCGTCGGTTTTGTTCGGCGCCGCCGCAACTGCGTCCGTAATGGTCGTGAAATTCCCTGTTCCGTTTTGGTTCACCGTCACAATGTCACTCACAAGCACCGTGTTATCGTCATTGTCGTCGGCGAGCTTCCTCCTGCTTAAAGACTCGTAAACGGCGCGCGTCTGTTCCGTCATCTTTAACGGCAAAGCTCCGTTACGAAAGTGACGGAGCGGCTTGTTGTGAGAGTGAGTGTTCTTCGGGTGGGCCCAAGAGTAGCCGGTTTGTTTCTTCTTCTTTGGGACCCACCCTTTGGTGAACAAAGCGAGGGAAACGCTGAAAAGCTTCGTGTCGTTAATGAGAGGCAATGCGACGCCGTTCCGTATGGTCCACGAGGAGGAAGCCGCGGTGTTGACCCCGTCGAGACACGTTTGCTCGTTGGTCAACGCCGCGGAAAGAAGCGTTTGGATATCATCGGCTTTCGAAAACGACAGCGTTTTGGACGATGCGGTGACGTTGACGGTCTCGAACGACGTTGTGAGATAGTCCGTAGTGAGGCTAGCTAAGTCACGGCAGTCTTGGAGAGCTCCAACGGCGGAGTGTGATAATAAGCCTTTGTTGCGTTTGAGGTATTTGTCTATCGTGCGTGTGAATTTTCGCGACTGCGTTAGTGACTTACGTAGGGAGAAGCGGCCGTAGTCCCGAACGTCCCCTTGTGACGTTTGTGGGAACACTGACTTGCAGAACTTGGGGTCCGGAGTCGTTTTGCAGATGCTTGAGGAAGAGTTTGATGAAGAAGTAAGGATTTGAGAAGCAATGAAGAGTGTTTGAAGAGACAAGAAGAGTGTAATGAGCAAGAGTTTTGGAAATGTCATGTTTCTGTTTATTGTATTTGTTAAATGAATGTTTTGTATTTGGAGAATTAGGTTTAGTGGGTTTATATAGAGTGGAGGAGGTTGGGAGGTGGTCCATATAAATGTTACTGACATGGAGAAAATTTTCACAAATAATCTAGTATAAATGTAGCTGTTGTGGCCATATTTTCAATTGTTTTATTCAAAATCTAAGTTATGTGATGTGTTATTTAAATGTTTCCCCTTTTTATTTTAATTATAATATAACAAAACAACAATAATGGCCGATCTATGTAGTTTTTTTTTTCCAAGTCAATATCATGGAGTCTTGTGTGAGAAAAACGCGTTGTTACGTATATATTATATTCATCGGACATTGCATCTCCAAAGCTGCCCAGCTGTTTTTGGTAAAGATCTATGTCCGTTCATGTCCTGGCTCTAATCGGATAATGATGGAATACTATATTACGAGATATCGGGATATGTATAACTAACTCACCAGTGTATTAATTATATATAAATATTTATGCGTAAAACTACAATGAATATAAAGCTTGAATATTATGCGTATTTCGTGTTAAAATAAATAAAATCAATTTATGAACTGCTCAGATCCTGTAGAATAATTATTGTCGATGGCGGTGGCAATGTGTTAGGCAATAGTATGCATATAATGTATTACTATTAATGTATGTGTTTCAAAAAAAAAAAAAAGTATTACTATTAATGTATATTCTCTATAAACTTTCGTTGTTTCGCCTAAATTAACTATATTAGGTATGGACTATTTGACTTATGAGCTCAAATAATTAAACAATAATTGTCTAATTACTTTCTTTTTCTTTTGTAAAGTTGTGATAATTTATCTATTATTGTACGCCTATATGCACCGGCATGTTATACACACACATTTAGCTTGTAAATTTACAACCATTACCATAATTCATTTTTGTAGGTGTATATTTACTACACAATTATCATAACACCAGCAGATTCAAAAGGAAAAATAAAAGAATGAACGTCGGTTTTGTATATTCGAAGGATTAACATTAACTTCTTTTTTTTTGTTCAAAAGGGATTAACATTAACTATTCTTGTAAATTACAAAGATATTCGTCTGTTTGATTTTTTCTAGTTTTTGGTGTTGCCAGGGATTGAAAGAAAAAATCTGCAACTTATTTTAACCAGATCCAAGCCATATTAAACGTGACTTTTGATTGATAAAATATTTATGAAATGGTATTTAAAACGTCATTTCGCTATTATGCATCTTATCAAACCAAAACTATAGTTTTATGCAGCTTCCTATTTTTAGTAGAAGAGAGATCTCGTTAAGTTAAGAGTAGCATAAGAATTTAAGAACATTTTCCCATTTTTCAACATTTTAAAATATGTATTTAATGTGGTGTAGAAAAATTGTATGAGCAGGAATATCTTTTTGGGTCAACACGCAGAAATAATTGAGACTGAAGAAGTGTCAACTGTCCAGCCACATTCTAATCACGTCCTGGTCCACCTTAAGATTTTGCATTTTTAAACTAAATAAATATTCCTAAACCTCATGAAAACTTAAAAATTCTGCAGTTGTGTTGACTAAACTGGTTATTCAGTAGTTAGCATTCCTTAATGTTATTTTGCTAGTACTATTCTGTTTGTATCTAAATATTATTGTTTGTCGCATTAGTTGGACAGTACTGCATATTTTTCTTTGCTGGGGACCTTTAAAAGAGAATATGTGTTAATGATAAAATTGCAGACGGTCCGAAAGCGATGGAGACTATAGGCAAAGACTTGCTGTGGAATCAAATTAGCCAAACACTTTTCTTTAATATAACCTTCATTTCTTTGGTTGCGTTTTTATTTTATTAAACTTGCATGTCATCATAGTAATCCTTTTACGTTAGTTTTAATTGCTTATATTTGTATAATTTTTTTTTGTTAACAATTACAGACTCTAAAATTCAAACTGATAGCACATGTCTATGCGGACATGTGTATAGGGTGAATCCTAACACTTCTGGCTAGTTTGTGTGTCATTGTTTTGGTCGCTCTTGATACATGTTTCATAGCAAAAGAGTTGATTTTTTCTTTGCATCTTTGGTACTCTTCAACGTATATGGCGAACGCGGTCTATTCTTATGGTGTTCACTAACTCCAAATAATTTGTCGCAAAGTTAAAGTGCTCATATATTTCATGGCTCATTTTCGAAAACAATGGAGAAAGACTACAATGTACATTCTTTATCTCATCAATCCATCATATCCTTATAACGAGCAATACCATACCAATCATGTACACTGATCACATTCTTTCCAAACCTATTTATATAACACTATCTTCATGTGTGTGGGTCTGGTTATTCTCTCTCTATATCCATCTGATATGCATTTTAATTCTCACTGTCGGATACCAAAATAGGATTCCGTCCAAAGAATGTAATCTGTTTGTTAAAATGTTTTGGGGTCTCGATCTATATTTTATACGACTTATTACTTCTTTCTTTTTAAATATACCGTAGTATCTATGTAAATTGATTATTCTTATTTGATAGATTCCATCATAGATTCCACATTAGCAAATACTCCATCTGTTTCAAAATACTTGATGTTTTAGATGAATGCACAAGAATTAAGACATACTCTTTTTTCTAAAAAGTAACATTAAAAATATAAAGTAAAACTAATTCAGCCAATCACAAAACCTACGATAAAACATCATTGATGACACAGTTTTCTGTAAAACTAAAACTAATATAAAAATATCAAAACATCAAGTATTTTGAAACATTTTAAACTCTCCAAAACATCATCTATTTTGAAACGGAGGGAGTATCAAAAGCATTGGAATCTTTATGGATTTATGGGATACTAGAAAGAGTCCAAGTTCTCAGTGTTAGTGGAAATTCACAAAATATGATTTCTTTTGTGGTAATTTTATATTCTTGGTATTTGAGTAAGTACAATATGATCATACATGGAAAAATTAGGAACTACTTATTGAATTTGAATTCGTTCTATGTAAAGATAATAAAGTTTTAAAGGTGAAGTTTTAAAAATGCTTTATTAAATCCTAATATGCCGTGAAATCTTAGAAAGCTTAATATAAAACTTATATGTATATAGAGTTTCAAGTTTTAGAGCATCTGCAACTTCACTATATATTTTTTTTTAATTGAGTTTCGGGTAAAATATGTACTAACCCAATTCTACATTTTATTTTATAATGTGTAAAAATGAGCTTATTCTAAAATGGAATATCATTCGAAGAAAATTCACTCCATTTGAGAATTACTCTAAGTAAAAGTTTACATTAGAATTTTACTCTATTCTCTTACATATGTATTTCCTGAATTTAACAGAAATTTATAATTATCTTAAAATACAATTATGTTTGTAAATAGAACATAGTTTATCTCCAACAATCATTATAAATATTTTTTTATTGCTTTATGAAGATAGAAGTTTTACAAAAAAAATTCGTCTCACAAAGATTAGAACTTTGTGATGACAAAAAAAAAGATAAAATTTTATGTTTTCAGTGTAATTTTTATCTTTTAAAAAAAATTCTTGGCCATATACTTTTGGATAGAAATGCAATTGCTTGTTTATTAAATATACTCAACTAAACGCATTAATACTACTTCATTGAAAAAGTAGACGTGGTAATTAACTGAATTCAGTTTCCTAGGTACGGTTCTATAGTCAAATCGATAGCTAATTACACTCATTTTCTAAGTAAAGTTTACCCCGTAATTCCAAATTTAAAGTATCGTTAAGCAATGAAGAATTGCGCCATGCTTTGAGTTTGATTAAATGTAAAAAGTTAATGGAAAACAGTGACACGTATAAGAATGTAAGGAATGGAGAAAAATGGCACGCATGTCATCCTCAACTTTTTTCTCTCGTCAATTTAACTCAATTTGTTTGCCGACATAATTATACCGAGATAGACATACAAAAACGGCACGCATTATATAATCTGCAATTCTACGTGTATGTAATGTCATTATGGGAAGCTTTGAAAATCTTTATGAAGGAACGTATCAAAATTTAAGAACATACAACCACAAGATAAGGGAGCATTTATCTTGCAAATTGATCTATAACCAATGTAATTTTATTTATACAAAAATCTCCAACTTTTACATTATAGTTTTCTTTCTAAATATATAGTTGAAATGTACATCCTTATTTTTAGTTTTACATTATTATTTTTCTGTCTGAATAGTGAATATACAGTTGACATCTACATCGATATATTTTGGGAGACACTTGTTATATAAATGCAGCTTAAAATGCTTCCTGCTCCTGGATATGTAAAATATAAATATAAATTATTTAAAAAATCGTAGATTTACAATTTAGTTTCAAGAGAAATCGAACTTGTGATTCTCTAACAACTAAGGGCCTGACTGGTTCAAACGCAGCGGTTGCGGTTACGATTACGGGAGTTTGTGGATGCGGGCAATTGCGGTTTCTAACGGTTTTAAGAAATTTGTACGACTGGTACTGCGGTTAAAAATTGGTGCGTTTGCGGGTGACTTATCACTGGTTAACTACCAAATACGGTAACAGTCAAATAATAAATTAACAATATTTACATTTAATATAATTATAAAAATATCAAAAATCATAAAATTATAATAAATATAAAATTTATATTTAGAAAGTTATAATTTTAATTTTTGAAAATTTATTGAAAATGTTTTTATTATAAAATTTTATAATATTTATTAAAATATAATAGATATATTTTAATATTTCATAATTTCAATTTTAAATTTTTTATTAAATATTTTTACTTTTGTATATATATTGTTTAAAAAAAAAAAATTTACCCTCCCGCAAACGCTAGTTGGAGCCAACTTTTAAATTTATGAGATTCAGAGCGGTTTGAAGCGGTTTAGAACGATTCGAATGATTATTGCAAACCGCCGACAACCGCTACCAACCGCAAAAGCTGCGTTTGCGGGTGGTAGCGGAAAAACCAGTCGCCCCCTAAATATAGAATGCTGCAACGTAAGCAAAATATTTATATATCTGTTATAGATATTCTAATCCTGGAAATAGATATATAGTCACGTTGAAAATACTGGTAG
Source organism: Brassica napus (assembly GCF_020379485.1). NCBI lineage: Eukaryota > Viridiplantae > Streptophyta > Magnoliopsida > Brassicales > Brassicaceae > Brassica > Brassica napus. Next base: position 124,661 of record NC_063452.1, on the reverse strand, counting down.
CGCTAGGAATGATCATAAGACATGCTTGATGATGACAAATTGGCAAACAAGGGATACATTATTTTCCTAACGTCTTTGAATATTATTGAAAGAATCCAACTAAGAAACCAACAACAAGAAAAAACCAATTTAGAATCACGTATTTTTAACCTCTTATTTTGTTAATTTTTAAAACTTCTTTTTAACACAAAACATCTTCAGAGAAAAGAATGATGATAAAACCTTACATGGAAATTAGTTAAAGAAAACAAAAACAATCGTCTTATATTTTTTTTTTAATAATTGGAAGACAATTCAAAACACACAAATCATAACAAAATCAAAACCTAGAAGATAAGTCAATTATTATTTCTTTTAATCTAAAATTAACCGTATCATCGTCACATGGGAACAGAGTGATAAGAGAGAAAGTTCGAGTAATCTATTTTCTTCATAATGTACACATAATTGCTACTTGTAAGAAAAATATTTAAATAACATCCTAACTTCTTATATTCTTATTTCTAATCCATGCATACGATATGCAGCACATAGACTAATTAATATCATGAGCTGAGCTTCCTAGATAAAGAAGAAAAATCACTACACTTGCGGAGGACCTCCAATCATTCGACTAATGTGGAATAGCGTTGGTCGGAGTAGGTGTACTATACATATTTATTAGAAGGCGAATGCTGAACAACCGCAGGAAAAAAAATTCAAGCGCAACGGATTGATCGGAAAGGATCATAGCAGATTATCCTCAAACGAGAATCACCTTCGTTCGAATTGAAATCATCTCAAAACCAATCGTCGAACAAAAAACCGACTCCCTTACTTTTTTATCGAACAACCAAATAAAATTTGTCGGTTTAACATTTTCAGACCGAAAATGACTTTTGTTTCTACAAATGCTCCAAAACTGTTAATAATTAACTCAGACCCATTAAGGGTTTTGATGAGCTTTATTCTGCTAATACAGGTCCATAGAAATTAGGACTTTATAGATAATGTCCAATGGATCAAAGTATTAGTAATGGTCATGCTTGGTCAAATTTACATATTTTTCCAATACAAATCGATCATGAATTTATTCATACCAAATCTATTTATTTGTACATGAGAACATGTGTGGGTTAATTGGTAACAGTGGCAGAAAGTCATTACCGAGTTCGAGACTTAATTGGGTCTGTAACTATTGGGCATAATCTTCTTGTCTTGTAGGCCCGTTTAGCGTCTCTGTAGCCCAGTTTTCTCTCCGACCATACCAGCTGATAGAGATTTTCTTCTCAGTTAGGCCTTGAACATAACACAGTGTCGGAGACATAGACTGAATGCAAATGAATTCAAATCTTTCATCGCAAACTTACTTAACATTATGGCGCAATATTCAAAGTTTGGCTTGTCTATGGAGACTTGTGCTTCCTTTCTTTGGTTTTCCTCGTACATTTATGTTTGCAAAGGGACAAGTTCAAAGATACTCATGATACATGCTTCCTGCTACCCAAGTAGGCATACCAAACTTTTAGGCTGAGGTGATTTCGGTAAGGAAAGACAAACACGATCTAATGAATGACTAAGTTTATGCTTGTAACTACAACTTGATTGAGGAATGTAATAACCGAGGAAGAAGATGCAAGAAAAGGAAAAGCTTGATTTCCTCAGAAACACTTCTCAAGAGCCTGTCTCTACATTTATTACCAGGAAAAGAAAAAGAGAAAACGTTTCTTGAAACATAAACCATGAGCTGTTCCATTTTCATTCTCTTCTTTTTTTCACTTTTGCTGATCCTTGATTCAGCTGCTCTCATAGCTTTGGAATCTTGTCCACATTTTTGTGGACAAACTGAGATCCCCTTCCCGTTTGGAGTGGGAGAGGGATGCTCTCTAGAAAACGGGTACGATATTGAATGCCAAAATCATGCGGGGAAACATGTTCCTATTCTCGGAGTTAGTAGCATAGAAGTTGTAAAGATATCTCTTCCAGGTTATGAATATAGTGATTATGAGTCATGGTTACAAGCGTCAATTATCATCAGAAGCTCTAATGATGCAACTATGTTCTTGGATGCAACTATTCATGTATTTTCATATTTCTGAACTTTTTTCAACATCTATGTGTCAACCCATACGAAAATATTAATTTCTCCGGTAAATACTATATATTGAATCCTATAATCTTTAATGTTGTTTTAAATTTTCATGGTAAACACATTCTACATTAGTATTAATTTATATTAAACTCTCTTTCATGGTACATGAGCATCGTTTTATTTTTTTGTCAATTAATTTAGTAAAACTTCATAATACACCATAAATTGGTGGATTAACCACTATAAAATCGCTATTTTCTAAAAAAAACGGAGATAACAAAAGTTTCAAACCTCTTTGACATTCATCATATGTTAGTGCATGATGGAACTATGCATTAAAACAGTATTTTTATATTTTTGAATTTTTCTTAAAATCTATGTGTTAACCCCAACAAAAATATTGATTTTTTCAGTAAATGCTTTATATATTGAAGCCTATGATCTTTAGTGTTGTTTTAAAATTTCTAAACACATTTTACATTTGTATTAATGTATATTAAACTCTCTTTCATGGTACATGTGCATAATTTTAATTTTTTGTCAATTAATTTAGTAAAACTTCATAATACTCTCTATATTGGTGGGCTAACCACTATTAAATCGCTATTTTCTAGAGAAACGGAGACAACGAAAGTTTCAAACCTCTTTGACCTTTATCATATGTTAGTTAAGGATGAAACTATGCATTAAAACATTATTTTCATATTTTTGAATTTTTTTTTCTCAAATTCTATGTGTTAACCCCTAAGAAAATATTGAATTTTCCGGTAAATGCTCTATATACTGAAACCTATGATCTTTAGTGTTGTTTTAAATTTTCTAAACACATTCTACATTTGTATTAATCTATATTAAACTCTCTTTCATGGTACATGACATCGTTTTAAGTTTTTGTAAATTTATTTAGTAAAACTTTATAATACTCCCTAAATTAGTGGACTAACCACTATAAAATCGCTATGCTCTAGAAAAACGGAGACAACAAAAGCTCCAAACCTCTTTGATCTTCATAATATGTTAGAGGAGGATGCAACTATGCGTTAAAACAGTATTTCTATATTTTTGAATTTTTCTCAAAATCTATGTTTTAACCCCTAAGAAAATATTGAATTTTCCGGTAAATGCTCTATATACTGAAGCCTATGATCTTTATTGTTGTATTAAATTTTTTTAACACATTCTACACTTGTATTAATATATATTAAACTCTATTTCATGGTACATGAGCATCGTTTTATTTTTTTTTGTAAATTTATTTATTAAAACTTTATAATACTCCTTAAATTGGTGGACTAACCACTATAAAATTGCTATTCTCTAGAAAAACAGAGACAACAAAAGTTCTAAACCTCTTTGATCTTCATAATATGTTAGTGAAAGATGCAACTATGCATTAAAATAGTATTTTCATTTTTTGAATCTGTCTCAAAATCTATGTGTCAACCCCTAAGAAATATTAAATTTTTCGGTAAATGCTCTATATACTGAAGTCTATGATCTTTAGTATTGTTTTAAAATTTCTAAACACATTCTACATTTAAATTAATATATATTAAACTCTCTTTCATGGTACATGAGCATCATTTTAATTTTTTGTCAATTAATTTAGTATAACTTCATAATACTTCCTAAATTGGTGAACTAACCAATATAAAATCGTTATTTTCTAGAAAAACGGGGACAACAAAAGTTAGAAACCTCTTTGAAATTTATCTTATGTTAGTGAAAGATACAATTATACATTAAAACATTATTTTCATATTTTGAATTTTTCTCAAAATGTAAGTGTTAACCCCTACGAAAATATTGAATTTTTTGGCAAATGCTCTATATACTGAAGCCTATGATATTTTGTGTTGTTTTTGAATTTCTAAATACATTCTACATTTGTATTAATGTATACTAAACTCTCTTTCATTGTACATGGGCATCATTTTAATTTTTTATCAATTAATTTAGTAAAACTTCATTATACTCCCTAAATTGGTGGACTAACCAATATAACATTGCTATTCTCTAGAAAAACGGAGACAACAAAAGTTTCAAACCTCTTTGACCTTCATCATATGTTAGTGAAGGTTACAACTACGCATTAAAACAGTATTTTCATATTTTTCAATTTTTCACAAAATCTAGGTGTCAACACCCCTACTAAAATATTTACTTTTTCGGTAAATACTCAATATACTGAATCTTATAATTTTTAGTGTTGTTTTAAAATTTCTAAACACATTCTACGTTAGTATTAATGTATATTAAACTCTCTTTCATGGTACATGGGCATCGTTTTATTTTTTTGTTAATTAATTTAGTAAAACTTCATAATACTCCCTAAATTGGTGGACTAACCACTATAAAATCGTTATTTTCCAGAGAAACAGAGATAACAAAAGTTCCAAATCTCTTTGACACTCATCATATATTAAGGAAGGATGGAATTATGCATTAAAATAATATTTTCATATTTTTGAATTTTTTTTCAAAATCTTTGTGTCCCTACGAAATATTGAATTTTTCAATAAATGCTCTATATACTGAAGCCTATGATTTTTAGTGTTGCTTTAAAATTTCTAAAAGCATTATATATTTATATTAAAGTATATTAAACTCTCTTTCATGATACATATGCATCATTTTAATCTTTTGTAAATTAAATTTAGTAAAATTTCATAATACTCCTTAAATTGGTGGGTCAGCCACTATAAAATTGCTATTTTCTAGAGAAACAAAGACAATAAAAGTTCCAAACCTCTTTGACATTCATCAATTGTTAGTGCAGGATGCAACTATGCATTAAAACAATATTTTTGAATTTTTCACAAAATCTATGTGTTAACCCGTAAGAAAAAATATTAAATTTTTTGGTAAATGCTCTATATACTAAAGCCTATGATCTTTAGTGTTGTTTTAAACTATCTAAACACATTTTAAATTTGTATTAATGTATATTAAACTTTCTTTCATGATACATGGGCATCGTTTTAAGTTTTGTAAATTTATTTAGTAAAACTTTATAATACTCCCTAAATTGGTGGACTAACCACTATAAAATCGCTATTCTCTAGAAAAACGAAGACAACAAAAGTTCCAAACCTCTTTGATCTTCATAATATGTTAGTGAATGATGCAACTATGCATTAAAACAGTATTTTCATATTTTTGAATTTTTTTCAAAATCTATGTGTTAACCCCTAAAAAATATTAAATTTTTTGGTAAATGCTCTATATACTGAAGCATATAATCTTTAGTGTTGTTTTAAAATTTCTAAACACAATCTACATTTAAATTAAAGTATATTAAACTTTCTTTCAAGGTACATGAGCATCATTTTAATTTTTTATCAATTAATTTAGTATAACTTCATAATACTCCTTAAATTGGTGGAATAACCACTATAAAATCGCTATTCTCTAGAAAAAACAGGGACAACAAAAGTTCCAAACCTCTTTGACATTTATCATATATTAGTGAAATATACAATTATTCACTAAAACAGTATTTTCATATTTTGATTTTTTCTCAAAATATATGTGTTAACCCCTACGAAAATATTGAATTTTCGGTAAATGCTCTATATACTGAAGCCTATGATATTTAGTGTTGTTTTTAAATTTCTAAATACATTCTAAATTTGTATTAATGTATATGAAACTCTCTTTCATTGTACATGAACATCATTTTAATTTTTTGTCAATTAATTTAGTAAAACTTCATTATACTCCCTAAATTGGTGGACTAACCAATATAACATAGCTATTCTTTAGAAAAACGGAGACACAAAGGTTTCAAACCTCTTTGACCTTCATCATATGTTAGTGAATGATACAACTATGCATTAAAACAGTATTTTTATATTTTCAATTTTTCACAAAATCTAGGTGTCAACAACCCCTACTAAAATATTTACTTTTTCGGTAAATACTCTATATACTGAATCCTATGATTTTTAGTGTTGTTTTAAAATGTTCTAAACACATTCTACATTAGTATTAATGTATATTGAACTCTCTTTCATGATACATGGGTATCGTTTTATTTTGGGTCAATTAATTTAGTAAAACTTTATAATACCCTCTAAATTGGTAGACTAATCACTATAAAATCACTATTTTCTAGAGAAACGGGGACAACAAAAGTTTCAAACCTCTTTGACCTTCATCATATGTTAGTGAAGGATGGAACTATGCATTAAAACAGTATTTTCATATTCTTAAATTTTTCTCAAAATCTATGTGTCCAACCCATACGAAAATATTGACTTTTTCGGTAAATACTATATATACTGAATCCTATGATTTTTAGTGTTGTTTTACAATTTCTAAAAATATTCTACATTTGTATTAATGTGTATTAAACTCTTTTTCATGCTACGTGGCATCATTTAAATTTTTTGTCTATTAATTTAGTAAAACTTCATAATACTCCCTAAATTGGTGGACTAACCACTATAAAATCGCTATTTTTTACAGAAACGGAGACAACAAAAGTTCCAAACCTCTTTGACCTTCATCATTTGTTAGTGCATGATGCAACTATGCATTAAAACAGTATTTTCATATTTTTGATTTTTTCTCAAAATCTATGTGTTTTTCAGTAAATACTCTATATACTGAATCATATGATCTTTAGTGTTGTTTTAAAATTTCTAAACACATTTTACATTTGTATTAATGTATATTAAACTTTCTTTCATGGTACATGGACATCATTTTAAGTTTTTGTCAATTTATTTAGTAAAACCTTATAATACTCCTAAATTGGTGGATTAACCACTATAAAATCGCTATTCAATAAAAAACGGAGAAAACAAAGGTTTCAAACCTCTTTGATCTTCATAATATGTTAGTGAAAGATGCAACTATGCATTAAATCAGAATTTTCATATTTTTTTAATTATTCTCAAAATCTATGTGTTAACCTCTACGATAATGTTGACTTTTTCGGTAAATACTCTATATACTGAATCTTATGAACTTTAGTGTTGTTTTAAAATTTCTAAACACATTATAAATTTGTATTAATTTATATTAAATTCTCTTTCATGGTACATAGGCATCGTTTTAATTTTTTGTCAATTAATTTAGTAAAACTTCATAATACTCCCTAAATTGGTGGATTAACCACTATAAAATCGCTATTTTCTAAAAAACGGAGACAGCAAAAGTTTCAAACCTCTTTGACATTCATCATATGTTAGCGCAAGATGCAACTATGCATTAAAACAGTATTTTCATATTTTTGATTTTTTTCTCAAAATCTATGTGTTAACCCCCTACAAAAATATTGATTTTTTCAGTAAATGATTTATATACTGAAGCCTATGATCTTTAGTGTTGTTTTAAAAAATTTAAAAACATTCTACATTTAAATTAATGTATATTAAACTATCTTTCATGGTAAATCGGCATCGTTTTAAGTTTTTGTCAATTTATTTAGTAAAACTTTATAATACTACTTAAATTGGTGGATTAACCATTATAAAATCGCTATTCTATAGAAAAACGGTGACAACAAAGGTTCCAAACCTCTTTGATCTTCATAGTATGTTAGTGAAATATGCAACTATGCATTAAAACAAAATTTTCATATTTTTGAATTTTTCTCAAAATCTATGTGTTAACCTCTTCGATAATATTGACTTTTTCGGTAAATACTCTATATACTGAATCCTATGATCTTTAGTGTTGTTTTAAAATTTCTAAACACATTATACATTTGTATTAATGTATTTTAAACTCTCTTTCTTGGTACATGGGCATCGTTTTAATTTTTTGTCAATTAATTTAGTAAAACTTCATAATACTCCCTAAATTGGTGGATTAACCACTATAAAATCGCTATTTTCTAAAGAAATGGAGACAACAAAGGTTCCAAACCTCTTTGACCTTCATAATATGTTAGTGGAGGATGTAACTATGCATTAAAACAGAATTTTCATATTTTTTGAATTTTTCTCAAAATCTATGTGTTAACTAACCCCTACGAAAATATTCAGTTTTTCGGTAAATGCTCTATATATTGAAGCCTATGATCTTTAGTGTTGTTTTTAAATTTCTAATCACATTCTACATTTTTATTAATGTATATTAAACTCTCTGTCATGGTACATTGACATCGTTTTAATTTTTTGCAAATTAATTTAGTAAATCTTCATAATACTCCCTAAATTGGTGGATTAATCGCTGTAAAATCGCTATTTTCTAAAAAAACGGGGACAACAAAAGTTCTAAACCTCTTTGACCTTCATCATATGTTAGTGAAAGATACAACTATGTATTTAAACATTTTTTTCATTTTTTTCAAAAATATTGAATATTTTGGTAAATGTTCTATATACTGAAGCCTATGATTTTTAGTTTTGTTTTTAAATTTTTAAATACATTCTACATTTTTGTTAACGTATCTTAAACTCTCTTTCGTGGTACATAGGTATCGTTTTAATTATTTATCAATTAATTTAGTAAAACTTCATTATACTCTCTAAATTGGTCGACTAACCAATATTAAATCGTTATTCTCTAAAAAAACGGAGACAAAAAAAGTTCCAAACCTCTTTGACCTTCATCATATGTTAGTGAATGATGCAACTATGCATTAAACTAGTATTTTCATATTTTTTGTTTTTTTTTTCTCAAAATCTATGTGTCAACCCCTACGAAAATATTGACTTTTTTGGTAAATACTCTATATACTGAACCCTATGATCTTTAGAGTTGTTTTAAAATTTCTAAACATATTATACATTTGTATTAATGTTTTTTAAACTCTCTTTCATGGTACATGGGTATCGTTTTAATTTTTTGTCAATTTATTTAGTAAAACTTCATAATACTCCATAAATTGGTGGACTAACCACTATAAAATCGATATTTTCTAGAGAAACGGAGACAACAAAAGTTCCAAACATATTTGACCTTCATCATATGTTAGTGCATGATGTAACTATGCATCAAAACATTATTTTTGAATTTTTCTCAAAATCTTTGTATTAACCCCTACAAAAATATTGATTTTTTCAGTAAATGCTCTATATACTGAAGCCTCTAATCTTTAGTGTTGATTTAAAATTTTAATTCACATTCTACATTGGTATTAATGTATATTAAACTCTCTTTCATTGTACATGAACATCATTTTAATTTTTTGTCAATCAATTTAGTAAAACTTCATAATACTCCCTAAATTGGTAGACTAACCACTATAAAATCTCTATTTTCTAGAGAAACGTAGAAAACAAAAGTTTCAAACCTCTTTGACCTTCATCATATGTTAGTGAAAGATGCAACTATGCACTAAAACAGTATTTTCATACTTTTGAATTTTTTTAAAAATCTATGTGTTAACCCCTACGAAAATATTGAGTTTTTCAGTAAATGTTCTACATACTGAAACCTATGATCTGTAGTGTTGTTTTAAAATTTCTAAATACATTCTACATTTGTATTAATGTATATTACTTGAGGGTAACAAGATCTTTTTCTCCTGAGAAAAATTCAACTATTGTGTTCTTTGCTATTGGCGTCAGGCCGTTCAGTAGAACCCTGATATGAGCAATCGTATTGAGAAATTTCATAATCTCCAAGGACACCGAGTTCTAGGCCGATATTGTATATCATTTTATCATGCTAGAAGTGAAGAGGTACTAGAAAAAGATTTGAGGGAAAAGAAGACAAAATGACTGATTTCCATCTCTACAAAATAACTATGCAGTGGTTGTAGTGGTATGGTCTGTTTTTGAGGACGCTTTGCATACCTTCCTCATATTCAAATCTAAACTTAAAACAGTATTTGCCTAGATCCGAACCTAGGATCTTGCCTTTGGAAGTCTAGATTTTAGGGAGTTCCTTGATGAATCAAGAGATTGGTTGCTCCTTAGGGTTTGTGAGCCTTTGATTAAAAGTATTGTTCTGGATGAGGAAGGAGTTGTCAAACTCCAGAGCACACACTCTCTTACATGTTGGTGGAACTGAGCTGACTGGAGACCTTTCCCTTTTCCTGCAGCAGTGAATTTTTGTGGACTCGTGAGGAATCTTCAACAAGAGAAAATGAAGCTTTCAGGTATGTGATAACTGAGATAAGAAAATGAGGGTTTAAAGGGAGGATGAAAGACGTTTGATGTTTGAAAAATGCCATTTGGAGGTCGTAGAGGAGTAGCAGTTGACTCTACACTGGACAGTGAAGTTGTTAGACGTCTCGGGGTCTTCCATGCTGCACTAGACTGGAGGATGGTCACTAAATTCGGACCATGTAGATCCTAAAACCCATACTAGGTATTTAATAGTGATTGTATGTAAGAGATCAAACCCATCTCACTACAATAGTGATAGGCACGGCACCCCCGGATATCTAGATCCTGAATACCATCCATCAATCAAACCAGTACACGAAGAAGAGCGATGCGTACAGGTGTTGACGGAATTGGAATTGAGCTGCTCATCTCCAGAACAGCCACAGAGCCATGTATATATGTGAGGAAGAGGAAGCATACTTAGGAGTAGAACCGAGGAACTACGTCGCTACTATTTAAACAACTCACTCATACCTTTGCCTTTACCATTATGTTTTGGTGTGTTTTGTCTTAATACCCTAATTAAAAGCCACAGAGCCATGTATATATGTGAGGAAGAGGAAGCATACTTAGGAGTAGAACCGATGAACTATGTCGCTACTATTTAAACAACTCACTCATACCTTTGCCTTTACCATTATGTTTTGGTGTGTTTTGTCTTAATACCCTAATTAAAAGTTTCAGATCTAAAAAACTATAACTATTTAATTTAGCAGAATTATGAAAATTAGACTACTAGAAATAAAAATTTTATTCATCAAATATTAAGAGAGATAACTTTACAATCCACAAAAAAAATTAACAAGATTTCATATGAAATTTGGTTACTAGAAATAAATTTTTTTGTGCTATCTCATACTCATCTCTATTTTGTATGTTTATTTAGTTCAATAAATATAAAATAAAACTATCAAATTCAATGCATGTCAAATATATATATGAATCTTTATATTTATAACGCCTTTAGAGAACTTTTATGGAAGTTTTAGTCAGTTTTTGTAGATACCATGTATTTTATGTTATTGTTAGTAACATTTTGCAAGCTTACTCTATCTGAACAAAGACTTCCAAAAATTATGATATTATCATAAACGAAGTAATATATCGTATATATGTTCAAGGAATTACCATAACTTTTATATTGGCAAACCCTATAACACAAAAATTATGAAAAAAATTACATATAAAGAAACAATCTTCTAAATACCATTAATAAAGGGTAAAATGACTAAATTACTTCATATTCTATAATTTTATTTTAAATACCCTCCTAAATAATAAATTTTAAACCCTAATCACTAATTCCCATCCAAATATAAAACAAGAATATATTTTTTAATTAATGCTATTTCAAAAAAAATATTTTGTGTACTATTTTTTGAACAAATAAGTAATTTAGTGTTATCTAGTGTTTTCCTTTTTTTTTTAATCTCAGTTTTCAAATGATATTTCTCTGTCTGCGTTCCATGAATTGGAAATCTGACTGAAATAAAATTCCTTTCCACATACAAATAACAAATACATCAAATATAAATTCCTTTTACGTTACCGCGGTGGCCTTGAGTGTTAAGTATACTTGTATGATTTCACCTTTCACTTCACATTTCAGCTACTCTTTTAGATTCTCCCTTTCCGCTATTTTTTTTTTCCAAAAAAAAAAATGATTCATCTAAGAAAAGTGCCAAAATACATTGTAACTCTCAGCTTATTACTACCAGTTGCCTTGCTCCTAATATTCTTATCAACCGTCGTTTCATCTCATTCACCAACCCTCCACAAAACGCAGCATCTTACATCCTCCGGTAACACCACCGACCTCCTCGTCGCCACTTTAAATCAAACCATCTCCAAGGTCAATCTTTCTTCCTCAAACTTCTCCGAGCTCCAAACGAGTCTCGGCTCAAACCTAACACATCGCGACCGTTGCGCGTTTGGTGACTGTCTCGAGCTACTCGATGACACCGTCTTAGATCTTATCGCCGCTGTCTCGGAGCTCCAGTCTCCTTACCCGGTGTTCAACAGCGTCAGTATGTTGCTCAGCGCCGCTATGACGAATACACGAACGTGTCTTGATGGCTTTGCTTCTAGCGACGACGACGAGGACGAGAATACTTATGGCAATAGTAAAACGTATGGACTTGCTGAGAGCATGAGGGAGAGTCTTTACAATATCTCTAGACATGTCAGGGAATCACTAGCTATGCTTGAGAATATTCCGGGGAAATTAGAGAATGATGTTGGGTTTCCGACGTGGGTCGACCGGAAACTCCTTCAGGATCCGACAGATGAGACTAAGATTGATCTGGTGGTGTCTCGAAATGGTACTGGAAACTTCACAACCATTGGAGAGGCCGTGTCGGCCGCTCCCAACTTGAGCGAGACCAGGTATGAAAACGTTACATGTTAGGTTATTATTGGTAATGTTACATGCTTATCCCTTTTGCATGTTTTACAAATTATGAAATTATATTAAATAAGCTTTTAAAAATAATTTTAGTGTTTCTTTGTTTTTTGCCAGTTTAATGATTACTTTCCTTCTTATCTTTTGGGTCGATTTTATTTTGCTTCTTTTAAAAAAAACAGATTAATTCGATTCAAAAGAATAGTTAAGCATATTAATATCTAACTCTAAGGTATCGGGTGGTTCTTTATTTAATATCTAAAATTGTGCACATAAACACTTACGAATAAATTCAGAGAGTACCGTGGTGAAATGTTCATCAGAGCTTTTCGATGAATTACTTCTTTCTTTATAGAGATTTTTTTCTCAAAATATCTTAAACTTATGTAGTAATCGTCACGGATCTAACAACGACAAATCTTAAACTTGAAGAACCAGACAATTTTTATCATTCCTACACGTGATCAATGGCAATACCAATAAGTGTTGACAAAAAAAAACAATTAGTGTCAAGTCATCACAAATGTCTCATCAATTTTTATCATTCCTACACATAAACAACGCCACCCCAAATTCTCATAAACGTAAGTAAAAAAGCTAGATTTTTAATATCTCCAAATAAACTGTCCCTACTTATAAGATAGTTTAAGTAGAAGTGCAAAAAAAAAACATTAATGAAAAAATTGCGTAGAACATTAATTATACATATTTTTACTTCAAGAACATTGAATGAGAGACGTAGAAAAGTTATTGCATTCTCACCTTAATACATTTTTGATAGGAAGCTCTTTCAAAAATTTCTCACCAAAATATTACTATTGATTTTTTTTCTTTAAATATGAAAAATTCAAGAGAACCGTTTCTTTGTAAAGAATAAAAAATATTGAAAACACTGGTTTTACACTTGTCTTCTCTTGGTACAATTAGTTTTTAACCATTTAATTTTAATATAAAGTAAAATAAAACATAAAACTAACTTAAAATGCTAATATAATAAAAATTAATTAAATCTGGGAGACTGATCACTACAAATGATCTTGGTGCATCTTACACTACTTTTTTCATTAATTATTATTCATTTTATTCTTTTAAGATGCATGCTTCCAAAACTGAACACATTTGCTATCATATTTACTTTCAATCCTACCTGAAATTCATTCATTTTATTCAGTCTTTAGATTCTTGTTTATTTCTAAATAGCCATTTGATCTTCTATTTTGAACAGAAATCCAAATTTCTCATTTTTATTTATAAACAATAAATAGTTTTTCTTATAACGATAAACAATAAATAGTCGTTTGACCCTCCAAAAAAACAACAAAAATTTTGCTTCGACAATATTATTATTTTGGTTTAGTAATACATTTTTTGTCAACAGTTTAGTTATACATAATAATGCTTTATTTATTAATAACTTAATACTATGAGAGTAATATTGAAATTTTTTTATGATAGATTTGTGATATATATAAAGTGTGGAGTATATTTCGAAAACATTGAAATACCGAGGGAGAAAACGACGATAATGTTCCTCGGAGACGGAATCGGACAGACAGTAATAAAAGCTAACCGCAGCGGCGCAGATGGATGGACAGCATTTAACTCTGCTACTGTGGGTAAGTTTTCTTGATAATTTTCTTTATATTTTAGTTACAACTTATAACTTTAATCAAGCCCTTTCTCAAAAAAAAAAAAAAAACTTATAACTTTAATTTATAAATCTATTAGTTATACGTTCTTTTTTGCTTATGCAGGCGTAAGAGGTAGTGGTTTCATAGCTAAGGACATATCATTCGTGAACGATGCTGGACCGACCAAGCACCAGGCTGTGGCGTTGCGTAGCGGGTCTGACCTCTCTGCTTTCTACCGATGCAGCTTTGAAAGTTACCAAGACACCATTTACGTCCACTCACACAAACAGTTCTATAGAGAATGCAATATATATGGCACGGTCGATTTCATATTTGGTGACGCAGCGGCTGTGTTCCAGAACTGTAGTCTCTATGCTCGTAGGCCAAACCCTAACCAGAGAATCACATATACTGCTCAAGGTCGAGAAGATCCTCGTCAACCCACGGGTATTTCTATAATAAACTGCAAGATCTTGGCTGCTCCCGATTTGGTCCCTGTGAAGACTGACTTCAAAGCATACTTAGGTCGTCCATGGCAATTATATTCTAGAACGGTTATTATAAAATCGTTTATTGATGATTTGGTTGATCCTGCTGGATGGTTGCAATGGAAAGACGATTTTGCTCTTGACACTTTATATTATGGAGAGTATATGAATGAAGGCCCCGGTTCGAACATGACAAACCGGGTCAAATGGCCCGGTTTTAAGCGTATCGAAACCGCAGTGGAAGCAACTCAGTTCACTGTCGGTCCGTTTATTGATGGTAACAAATGGCTTAACTCTACAGGAATTCCTTTTACTCTTGATCTCTAAGCTTGATCTTATATATAGAAATCTTGCAATAATATTAAAATGTAAGCAAAATGTTTGGTAACACTTACATAGCAATTGTAAGTAAGGTGATCAAATCATTTTAGACTAATGTATTTCCTCTTTGTAATGAACTTAGTCTAGTTAAACCATACATCGATTTGATCGCAATAATCTAAAGAACTCACAAAATCACCACGCGATCTCGTAAACACAAAAAAAAAAAACTTACCAACAAAAAGTTGACATAATGGCTAAAATTCTTGAATCACCTAGTAGAGGTCTAATTGTTTATTTGTTTAAATTTCACTGGAAAGAATATGTTCTCTTAAAATAATTAATTTAAAATGATATGGATCTCGTTCGAGGTAGAAATATGTATAAGCTTTGGGATTCAGAACTTTTTAATCATTAATTCAAAGAGATACAAGAAAACTTGAAGAAACAATTTTAGTTGTTCCGAAACGAGAAATAGAGCAAAACTATAACGGTGAACAAATAGAATCAACAAGTTCATGAACTCGATGTGCGATCCCTATGTTTCGGTCTGTCACAACCAATTAATCAACTACTCTGTAAACTAAAATATATGTACAATCAACATATCAACAACTTAAACAGCGAAGTCACACAAGCCCTGTTTATATGTAGGGATCAATCACAAGTAATGAGTTGGTTGCTTAACCACAAACCGTCCTTATATTAAACTAGCTCTTCAACTTGACATATAATCTTGGTTTAAGCTACAATAAAAATGATTTTCCATCACCAAGTTACAATACTCTTGTAACGTTTTGTAGTGGTTAATCTCTCTTTTTCATCCGTTGATTTAATTTATCCAAAAGAAAAGAAAAAAACAAAGTGGCCGATTGTGGAGGACAGGAGGGTGATCAAATTGGGTTTTACGTATGAGAAGGGTGCATGCATGTTAAACGAAAAAGACCTTTGAACGAATTATTCATTAAATTTTGTTACTTACCTTCTTTAACTCTTTGTTCAAAGTGGAATATTACAGCTAATACTAACTTCTTTTGAAAACAATCAGTGTTGTTTGTACTGTCCATAGCTAAGCCCTAAAAGAAAGTAACTATCATCTTTTAATTATGTTTTCCCATTCTCATCATTTCTGCTTCTATTATATCAAACAAATAATTTTTTAATTTGGAGCTTAGTTTAATTTTATTGTTGTTTGGTAATTTTGACGTGCTATTTTTATATATTAAATAAAAAGGTTGGACTGAATCTGTAAACAACATTTTTAAGAACATAAAAACATGCGTAAAACTCAGTTTTTGGTGAGTTAATAATTAATATTTTGACTGAAGCTGGTGCCTATATATTTGGAAATTTTATACATCTATGCATTTTACGTATTTTGTGAAAATCTTGATGTATTTAATGTGTATCTTTAAAAATAATTTATTCAAATTGAAGAAAGACGTCCATACTCGTATGTTTATGTTTGAGTACATTTATCATAAGTTGAAAGAATTACCATTGTCTAGAGGAAATGAGGTTGATGAGTAAAGTAATATTATTCCTTTGTCAAAAAAGTAATATTATTCGCAGTCTCTCTGTTATTTTAATCTTCGCCTCTATATCATTAGTTACCTTTAAGGGTTTATATATAAGACTACAAGCTCTCACTACAGTCTTGAAAAAAAAAGAAGATGCATAATCCAAGTAGAAAAACGTCAAAACACATAAATCTCAACTTACTAGCATTGACCTTTCACCTAATCTTCTTAATACCCACCGTTCATTCACGATCCACCCAGCGTCTAGCCGAACCCAATAACATCACTGAGCTCATCGTCGCTACTTTAAACCAAACTATCTTAAACGTCAATGTCTCTTACACTACCTTCTACAACCTCCAAAAACGTCTTGGTCCAAACATAGCTCGCCGTTACCGCTGCGCATTCGAAGACTGTCTCGGTCTACTCGATGACACTATCTTCGATCTTGAAACTGCAATCTCCAAGCTCCAAACTTCTTCTCTTGGGGCCCACGATGTCAATATGTTGCTCAGCGACGCCATGACGAACCAAGACACGTGTCTCGAGGGTTTCAAGACAAGTGGAATTCATGAAAAAAATAGTGATAACACGTATAAATTGACTGATAGCTTGAAGGATAGCATCTTAAAGATCTCTAGCAACCTCAGTAACTCTCTGGGCATGCTTCAGAAGATTCCAGGACATGAACTCTCCCCGGAAGCGTATGAGGTTGACGTTGAGTTCCCGAGTTGGGTCTTAGAGAATGACAAGAGACGCCTTCACGCTCCGGTGGAAAAAACTAAGTTTAATCTCATGGTGGCTCAAGATGGTACCGGAAACTTCACTACCATCAACGATGCGGTCTCGGCCGCTCCTACCTCGAGTGTAACAAGGTACATACATCTTACCTCAACGTAGTAAAGCACCAACGTTAACATTTGGAACAAAATTATAAAATCTATATTGGTACTATTTTATTTATTCTCAAGTAATACCAGTAGTAAAATTGGTGATGTCGGAACAAAGAAAAGATATGTACATGCATGTTTTGGCTTATCAATGTTGATAATATATGATTTTTTTCTTACTTTTTTTCAAATGTGATTTATGAAAATTTCACGATGTCATTGTTTTTTCTTCAGCTTTATGGTTCTAATATACACCAACATTAACATTAGGAACAAAAGTTTTAAAAATGCAAATCTACATTCATACATATTTTATTTATTATTCTCAAGTAACACCAGTTGTAAAATTGGTGATGTTAGTACAAAGAAAAGATATGCACATGCATGTTTTCGGTTTATCAATGTTGATAAATATGATTTTTTTTTCTTTCAAATGTTATATGTGAATTGGGCCATGTCATTGTTTTCGTTTAATTTTTCTTTGAACTTTATTCCTTTTTCATTAATTTATTGTTTTAGTATACACCCTTCAAAATTTTTTTTACAGGTTTATGATATATATAAAACGTGGGGTATACTTTGAGAACGTTGAGATACCGAAGAATAAGACAATAATAATGTTTGTGGGAGACGGTATCGGAAGAACAGTCATAAAAGCAAACCGCAGGAAGGGTAACTTGGGAACATTTCAAACTGCTACCGTAGGTTAGCCTTTGATCAAAATACTTTGGCTTTTTTTTCAAATGCTAATTGCTAAACATCTAGAAAAATAAGCTGCTTATAACGAGTAACGATTCTAGTTTTATGGCGTCGTCCAGGTGGCCACATACTTGATTTCTTATGGGTTTAGGCTGGGGCCGAATGATATGTCGAGCCCAAATAAAATCCAAATTTTCTTTCTTCAAAAAATAAATATAACCTAATGTTTTTTTTGCTAAAAAAATCCAACCTAATGTAATCTTCATATTATATATGGTTGTAGTATAACGAGTAACTAATAGACAATTGTTCATGCAGGCGTGAAAGGTGAAGGGTTCATAGCTAAGGATATATCATTCGTGAATTTTGCTGGACCGTCACCACAAGCCGTGGCATTGCGAAGCGGCTCTGACCACTCTGCTTTCTACCGTTGCTCGTTCGAAGGCTACCAAGACACTCTTTATGTCTATTCAGGCAAACAGTTCTACAGAGAATGTGATATATATGGTACGGTCGATTTCATATGTGGTAACGCGGCTGCTGTGTTCCAAAACTGTAGTCTTTTTGCTCGTAAACCAAATCCTGGGCAGAAAATCGTATACACCGCTCAAAGTCGCACTTGTCCGAACCAGTCTACTGGTATCTCTATGATTAACTGTAGATTCTTGGCCGCTCCTGATTTGATCCCTGTAAAAGGAAGCTTCGAGGCGTACTTAGGTCGACCGTGGAAAAACTTCTCTAGGACTATCATCATGAAATCGTTTATTGACGATCTGGTTGTTCCTGCCGGATGGTTGGAGTGGAACGGAAATTTTGCTCTTGAAACCCTACATTATGGAGAGTACATGAATGAAGGACCTGGATCAAACATTACAAACCGGGTCAAATGGCCTGGCTATAGACCCATACTAAACGAAACGGAAGCAACCCAATTCACAGTCGGTCCATTTATTGATGGTGGGACGTGGCTTAATTCAACCGGCATCCCATTTAATACCGGTTTGTAATCACAGATTTGATTGTAAACATGAGATCAAGTCACTTTAGACTTGTACCTAAAAATTAATATGATCAACATTCTATAATTTTTTTATCACTACAGGTCTGGTGGGTGTGTAGTTATGTATCCAACTCGAAAAATGACATACCCTAGCAAGTGAGAATAAATTATCTATATACGTTTAATGGTCTATTAAATTTCACATATATCATTAAATTAAACTAAAATCTAGTCAAAGAAATTTAGTTTCCAATATATGAAACTTAGTTTTGAGATAAAAGTTATAGCCTTTACCATCTGTTTTCTTGGTTGTTCATCAATAATGGATAAACTTTTACAGAGAAGCAGGAAAAGGAGAATAAGAACATGAATCCAAAGTTATTTTTGCTCTTTATAGATAACGTGTTTTGTTCTGGGGGTCATGAGGCATGTGGAATCATCACAGGAGCGCACATGATAAGTACGACATTCCCATCATCTCCATTATTATTATTCAATGCTACTCTTCATACCTATATAGATATAGCTAATTATACATGTACATATAGATATATAGGGTATCAATCTTGCTAAAATATGTAACCAACATTATCCATATATGGTTTATTAATTACTCGAAGAGTAGAGGGGAGTTAGTGCTCGATTAGTATCCAGTTAGAAAATGTGCCATGAGCTACCCGTGATTGTTTTTCTTTTTTTCTCAACAGTCCCGTCCGCAAATACCATGTTGCAGCATCCACTTATCTTCTCAGTCTTTTTGGGCCATCGAACCTGTTCAAGCGGACTTCTGGGCATGGAAGAGATTGCTTAAGCTCAGAATTCTAGCTATTAGATTCTGCAAATCTGTGCTAGGAAATGGACGAACAACTAGTTTCTGGTTTGACGCTTGGACGCCATTGGGCCAACTGATCACTTACTTGGGGCCTCTCGGTCCAAGGGCTTTAAGAGTCAGAAAGGAGGCAGTGGTAGCGGATGTTGCTAGAGACTCAGCGTGGTCTTTACCTCACCCCCGATCTCAACAGGAATTTGATATACACTCTCATCTCACTACTATAGCTCTTCCTCTATCTCATGATATTGTTGATGAATACGAATGGATTGTTGATGACTCTCCTTCAAATGTTTTCAGTGCCTCTACCACATGGGAAGCCCTGAGACCAAAGCAGGAGATTCAAGACTGGCATGACGTGGTCTGGTTCAAAGGATCAATACCGAAGCATGCCTTTACAATGTGGACAGCTAACTATGACAGGTTGCCAACAAAGGCCCGGCTTTCTACGTGGGGTCTCCCGATCTCACCCCTTTGCTCCTTCTGTTCAAGAGAACCAGAAACGAGGGAGCACTTGTTTTTGACATGCGAATACAGTCTCGAAGTCTGGAGCTACGTCTTCAGCAGATGCCATCCTCCTACCTCTCCACTCACGGACTGGGCAGAGCTACTCTCTTGGATCCGAGCCCCTAGCTCTAAGAGACTATCTCTGCTTAGGAAATTAACAACTCAAACTGTGGTGTTTCAGTTGTGGAAACAGCGAAATAACTTGATCCATAACAAGATCTCTCTCCCGGCGACCGCGGTCTTCAGGAGCATTGACAAAGAGCTGAGAAATGTTATCTCTGCTAGAAGGGAGTATAAGAGATTCAAAGATCTTATGGCAATGTGGCTTTGATAAGCCCTTAGTTTCTAGTTAAAATGTTGACCCATCTTGTTTTTCTTTTTTTTTGCCAAGATGGTTCAGAACCAAGATAATACTTTTTGTAGAATCTATTTTCATATATGATATTTACAGTTTAGCAAAAAAAAAAAAATACCATGTTGCATGCGTTTGACACCAATTACAGATATTATATTATGATGTGATAGCATTTTGTTGATTTTTTTTATTTTTATTTTAGCTTATTGTTATCTCTGTTTATGCTAAACAAAAGTATAATTTCAAAATAATTATATGCATATATTTTTGGCAAAATGATATGCATATATTTAATGTTTTAATTAGTTGTAAATTTTTATTGAAATTTTAAAAGTATGTGGTTTGCCTTGTTACATCATTATTACATAATCCTTCTATTTTTATTTATAATTTTGTTGGTTAAATACTACCGAAGATACTTTATTTTATATATTTTCTATAAAAATATTATTTTGTCTTTAACCTAAAGTTTCTATCATATTTTAGGAAAAGTAAAAGGAGTGGAGGAAAATCCATTAGATTAGATAGGAAGAAATGGAACTTATTTATTAAAAAATCGCTAATGATAAATCATGTTTCAAATTCTATTTATAAGTTTTAATTAAATCTTATTTGCTTAGTTAACTTTTACATTTAAAAAAACTAATATTATAAAACAATAAAACTTCTAAAATGACTTATATATTAAAACAGTGGAATGTTACTAATGTCGATTATCATTCACAACACATAATTTAACAATATAGGATCAGAGACTGTTAACATGAAACGCAAAAAAAACAATTTTTTTGTCTGTTTGTGGTCTGAGGTCTTCATACAAAAAAACTGAACACAAAACTACAAAAATCTGGACTTGAAAATCAACATAAATGTGTAAAAGTACTACTAATCTATGAACCAATCACTACCACTAAGAATATGTTCAACTGAAAAAGAAAAGATGCTACATTAGATTGATTTGATCAGTTTTGTCTTTCATCACGTTTGTTTTATAATCAAGTAAAAACGACAAATGTTTGAGACGCAACAAAATCTAAAAACAGTTTTAACTTTGTGATCCTTGTAAGATCTAAAAATAATAGTTTTGAAATTAGTGAAAATATAAAGGATTGTCTCGATAAAGTAAATCACACTGTTCATCTGCAATGTAATTTGGGCCCTCGACGTTTATTTTAATTTTCCGTAAATTAAGTGATTGGCTTGTTGATAAGTTATGACAATCATTACTCTATCGCATTTACTTGTACAGCATCATTCAAATAATTGTAACCTTTTTAGCATAAAACATAACAATATGCAATAGCACTCCCATATGTTACGGACTCCTCTTAAAGAGAAACCACTAATAATGCCTAATAATTGTTTATAATGGCCAGAGCTTATTGTTCATCATAGATTCGTATGGAAAAAGCTTGTCACATGCACACATGTATGTGGAATGATTACAAAGTCACGTTGAAAATCCATCATCATTATCGAACAATCTACTAAAAGTATGTTCACGAGATTGTCTAGGCAACTGTTAACTGTTTAAAGCTAAGTTAAAAAAAAACGGTTAACTGTTTAAGAGTAGGCAACGGTTTGATGTAAATTTGATCGTTATAAGAGAATGCAGAAATAAACGAAAGTAATTGGCACGTCGATGTATGTGGCTTATCCTTTATTCGTGACAGATAAATCCAGCTTAATAGCGTTTGAAGGTGAAGTTTACTATAAAAAGTGATCGTTTGTGTCATGTATCTACAATTTCATTATACGAGAAATCAAAAGGATTACAATTTTTAAATCACTATAATCTTTTATAAACCTTTGAACACCTAAAAATATTTATTTAGAGCATTTTCAACAATGACACCAAATTTGGTGTGGAAATTACACTAAATTTAGTATTTTGGTGTCAAAACCTTTTGGTCATCTCCAACGATGACACTAAATTTAATATCAAAAATAATATTATACTAGGTATTTTGCCCGCGATGCGGGCTTAAACATTTTCATAATTTTTGAAAAGTTCTTTGTACACTATATTTATTATACTAAAATAAATCTTCAAATAACTTAGTATTATATTTTTAATTATATAATTGAAAAATATTATTTGATTAATATTTAATTATATAATGTATGTTTTAACTTTTTACTAAAATACCTTTTCAGATACAATAAAAAAAAATATATATATATATATAGAAATTATCTTTTTTAATTATATTTTTAGATTTTGGATAATTCAATATTCTATTTTTAATTATATAATTAAGAATTTTATTTGATAAGTATTTAGTTATATAATTCATGTTTTAACTTTTTACTAAAATACTTTTTCAGATAACAATACAATATATACATAAATTATCTCTTTTAAAAATTATATTTTCAGATTTTGGATAATTCTAACTATTATTAATAATTCAATATTCTATTTTTAATTATGTAAGTAAGAATTTTATTTGATTAGTATTTAGTTATATTATTCATGTTTTTAAATTTTTACTAAAAGACCTTTAGATAACAATACAATATATACAGAAATTAACTCTTTTTAAAATTATATTTTCAGATGTTGGATAATTCTTACTATTATTAATTTTATTCAATTATATAATTAAATCAATTAAAATTTCGTTTTTATTTTTTAATTTAGTTATACATTTTATTCATTAAGGATATAAACGATATTAACCACTCTAACTTTTAACGTGAGAGCACGATTCCAAAAATTTACTTCGCAAATAATAGTATAGATATGATTTGATATTTTTAGTTTCAAGTTTCAACACGAAATTTCACGTGACCAAATCCAAGCGATTGTTTATTAAATTACATGAACATAATATATTCTGATTCGAAACCATAATGTTAATTAACTCTCGGGTCTACAATAACTAAACTAATTTACATAGTAACCCCTAATTGAAACCTGTAACTATCTATAGTAACAAGTTATAAGAGATTCAAAGCATATTAATAATGGTATAATTATTTATTTGGTAATATGATAACTATATTTATTTATGTAATAAAAAAGTTATATAACGGTGATATTTCAGCAAATAATGATGTACCCATTTTGTTAAACATAATCCCAAACCACAGAGTCCAAAAGTTATATTGTGAGTAGCCACACTTTAGAAATTTGTCCCCTGAAATTTATCTAGTAAAACAATTTAAACTGTTTCATATAATAACTTAAAGTAACAATTAAATCAGCCACAGAAAAAGTAGTAAATTAAATTGAACAATAATTAAACTATTTCCATTATATTGTTGTTCAAAATTCAAATGGTTATGCGCTCATTATATTGGTCAAAGTCTTCTGATATCGATTTCCATTTAGACTCATCAGTCTGAAACTATGATTGAACTACTGTAAACAAATTTGAATGATAAAATCTCGAATATTAATAAAAAGAATGATATTTTGGAATAAATAAAAGTTAGATCGGTTTGTCTTTTACAAAATTCAGAAGCACCGAATCTTATCTAAATATCAGATACGTAATCAAGTACATGCAAGAATAGAATCAGACACACAAGTAAAATGAATCTTTAGTCATAACTTAGATTTGCGAATGGGCTTCCCCATCTCCCACCGAGTCCAAACAAGCAGCAGGAGTACGGACAATGAGTTATTACTGAATATTATCAAAAAAAAACCCCTCTAGTTTTCATTTATTCCGATTTTGTCCCAAACTATCCAACTAGTCATTTCTCTCTTTTTTCTGACAAAGCAAATTTTTATTTACCATATATGTTGATAAAAAAAGAGCAGTCAAGAACATTTTTTACCATGCCACAGAGACAGTGAGAGAAGAGAGGAGAGAGAGTGAGAGACACACAAACCTTTCTCCCCCTATAAAAGAACAGAGCTACTTCCTCTGTTTCCCACAAAGCAGCTTCTGCTACCTGTCTAGCTCATTGGTTAGTTAACTGAAGCTCTGCTCTCTCAGAGAGAAATGGCTCTCCTTTTCTTTTCTTCTTCCTCCTTTGACTTCAGAGTCTTCATTGTCCTCTCTTTCTTCATCGTTCTCTGCAATGGCTCCTCCTACTCTTCTTCTTCTCCTTCCTCTTCTCTTCTCAGCACTCACCACCATCGTCACCACATCGCCAAGCACAACTACAAAGACGCTCTCACCAAATCCATCCTCTTCTTCGAAGGCCAAAGGTCTGGGAAGCTTCCTCACAACCAGAGAATGACTTGGAGAAGAGACTCTGGCCTCTCTGATGGCTCTGCTCTTCATGTAAACTTTCCTCAACTCTCTTTTCAATTTTACAAGTTTTATTGTTCTGTTTAATGGAAATTATGAACTGGGTTTGCTTATTTACTGAGAGTTTTCATCAATGTGGGTTAAACTATGTACCAATATCATCAAAAGATTCAACCTTTTTTATTCATGGGTTTACTTTTGACAGAAACAGAGTAAAAGTCAGTTTTTTTTTTCAAAAACAGAGTATGAAGTTAGTTTCTTGGATAGAAAAAGAGTAAAAGTTGATCTTTTTACAAAAACATAGTAAGAGTAAAAGTTGATTTTCTTACAAAAACATAGTAAATTAAAAGTTGTTTTTTTTTACAAAAACAGAGTATTAAGTTAGTTTTCTACAGAAACAGAGTATAAAGTTAGTTTTTTTAATCTTTGTTTGGTTGTTAGGTGGACTTGGTTGGAGGATACTATGATGCAGGAGACAACATCAAGTTCGGTTTCCCAATGGCGTTCACAACAACAATGCTCTCATGGAGTGTAATTGAGTTCGGTGGTCTCATGAAATCTGAACTACCAAACGCTAAAGCAGCCATTCGCTGGGCAACAGACTATCTCCTCAAAGCCACTGCACGTCCTGACACCATTTACGTCCAAGTTGGTGATGCGAACAAAGACCATTCTTGTTGGGAAAGACCAGAAGACATGGATACACAGAGAAGTGTGTTTAAAGTAGACAAGAACACTCCTGGTTCTGATGTCGCTGCCGAAACAGCCGCCGCTCTCGCCGCAGCTGCTATCGTTTTCAAGAAGTCTGATCCTTCTTACTCCAAGATCCTCCTTAAACGAGCCGTTAGAGTAAGTACAAAAAAAAACTTGTGAAAACCAAACTTTTTCAGACAAAAGTTGTTTAACAAGAAACTTGATTGGTCTTGTTGTTAGGTTTTTGCATTTGCTGACAAATACAGAGGAACCTATAGTGCAGGATTGAAGCCAGAAGTTTGTCCATTTTATTGCTCTTACTCTGGTTATCAGGTAAATGGGATTCTCCACACATAATAAATAAATTAAATTGTAAAAAATAAAATAATGATTTTTAGGAAAAAATAAAGAAATTAAAGAATGTTTTTTTTTTTTACTAAAGGCTGATTCAAGAATGTTTTTTGGTTCTTGATTTGCAGGATGAGTTGTTGTGGGGAGCTGCTTGGTTACAAAAAGCTACAAAGAATGTAAAATATTTGAACTACATAAAGATGAATGGACAAGTCCTTGGAGCTGCTGAGTATGACAACACTTTTGGTTGGGACAACAAGCATGCTGGAGCCAGAATCCTTCTTACAAAGGTAGAAATTTTCTTTACAAAATAATTATGTTAGATAAAAAAAAGTCTATAACTAAGTTTGATTTTTTGTTGTGAAGGCGTTTCTAGTTCAGAAAATGAAGACACTGAGTGAATACAAAGGTCATGCTGATAATTTCATCTGCTCTGTTATTCCTGGTGCTCCTTTCTCTTCTTCTCAGTACACACCGGGTACCAACATTTTTACCCCTTCATCTTCCTTTAGTTTAGGGATTTAATCTCCAGTAAAGAACGTTATTTATCCCTTATTTCATGGTAATTATTTCGTGATGTTATACTTTCCGGAAACCATGTAATTTTTTTATGTATTTACTTTATGCTGATTTCTTTTCCATTTTAGGGTGATATTCTTTTGATAAATATGTTATTTATTTGCTAAATAAGAGGAAATATAATACTGGTGCAATACTAAACATTTTTGTACATATATTATGCAGGTGGATTATTATTTAAAATGTCAGATGCTAACATGCAATACGTGACGTCTACATCGTTCTTGCTCTTGACCTACGCCAAATACTTAACCTCCGCAAGAACTGTCGTCCACTGCGGTGGCTCAGTCTACACTCCTGGCCGCCTCCGCTCAATCGCCAAAAAGCAGGTGGATTATCTACTTGGAGACAACCCATTGGGGATGTCTTACATGGTTGGTTACGGTCCGAAATTCCCACGGAGAATCCACCACCGTGGCTCCTCCTTACCTTGCGTTGCAAGCCACCCGGCCAAGATTCAGTGTCACGAAGGCTTCTCCATCTTGAACTCTCAATCTCCAAACCCTAATATCCTCGTCGGTGCAGTGGTTGGTGGTCCTGACCAGCACGATCGCTTCCCAGACGAACGGACTGACTACGAGCAGTCTGAGCCAGCTACTTACATCAATGCACCACTCGTTGGAGCTCTTGCCTACTTCGCTCATTCCTATGGTCAACTCTAGTTGTAACCTTTGGATTCAATCTAGTAATGAGTGTTTAGTTAAGGAAAAAAAATAAACGTCAAGGAAGTTATCTATGTTTTTTATGTTTGGTCGAAAATCTGATCACAAGAGGACATTGGTCCAAGGGATGGCTTTATTCGGTTCGTTATATTACGTCAAGTGTAATCTTATCGTGGTTATTAATGTTATCGTCTTTTAAATTTCTTTTAAATTATTCTATCCATGTTTTTTGTATGTTTGTGTGATAATTTTACTATATCCAGCTGTTTTGAGCCATAACATGGCGATTGTGATTTCTTGATTGGCTCCCAACTTCTTGGAGTGTTGGGAAATATAGAGAAATTATAAAACAAATACAACAATTTTGGAACGTAATATTAGTAGAATTAGCGTGAAGTTATATACAGTTAAATGATTGCATTAGTGGAATATGTAGTCTTTTGTGTGTTTATGTGGGAATAATGTCTTAAAGCAGAACAAAAACGTAAGAGAACTTACATAAAAACGAGCGAAATTATGCTTTAGCGTGGAGGGAACATCATAAAGATTTAACAAGAATCTAATTTAACAGCTCAAGTGGAACTTCGAGTTCCGGGATTCATTGGTTTTATTAAACAATCTCACATAGTTTTTTTGTTTTTTTTTGCTAAAATTTACAATCTCACATTTGAGAGACCAATATCCTAAAAATAAAAGTTTTAACGAGAATACTTTTTAGTCTAGTGATCGGACAAAGATTTTAGTTTTCACATTCATCATAAGTTGAAAGATTGATGTAATAGATTTTTTAAAATTTAAAAATGATTTTTTAAATTTTAACAATGGATTTGCGTCAGTAATTATTTAAGTAAAACATAACTAAATGATAATTTTAATATGAAAATGAAATAATATATTTATATTAAAATAAAAAGTTGAAAAATAAAGAATTGGAATAGTAAAATAAATTTTCAAACCCTTGAATAGTACTTTTATTGAAAATGTAAGCAAGTATTTTTGTTTTTTTAAATACTAAACGAGAGAAAAGAATGATGATTGATGTTTATTGCATTGGGAGAACAATTTTCCACGGCACGAGAAGCGAGTAATTGACCAGAGAGAGAAGTGTACTTTCTCATTGGTCAATTAAAGCTGCTTTTGTCATCTCTTCTCTTCTGTCAGGTTTACTCTAGAGTATCTATAGTACTCACGCATCAGTTGTGTATCTCGATATTTATCAATAAATGTGACAGTTTAATTTAAAATATATTGAGGAACCCATACTGTTCTGTTTGTTTTTAAATTTTAATATCCAGTCAAATCTTTAGCAGCCCATTTTTATATGCACCAAATCCTCTTTGGCTTATGAGAATGTTGTAATTTAAAGATTTTTTTTGTTTTTGTTAGTTCATCAATTTCATAATAAGTTTTGATTTTAGAGTTTTGGTTTCCGCTAGAAACTACTGTAATATTTTTAAAGGAAAGTTATCAAATAAGTTTGTATTGATAAACAGTTCAATCTCTCTTAGAAAAATATGGATCATCAATAATATTTAAACTCATTTCATTTTAGAATATAGGTGAATTATAGACTAATGTAAACTTCTGTATTTATAGAAAAAATGTTTAAATAGTTTGATCAACCAACCAGTTTTGTTTCTAGAGAGAAAAAATCGATCATCTAGAACGTCAGTGTTTGAAATCGATCTGGTTTATTCTATTTTGAGACGACATAGATGTGAAATGAAAATATTCTCGAGAAGACTTTTTATTGTAAGCTACAAACTTCACGTGACTTTCAACATGTCAGTAACACATGACCAAACACAACACACAAAAGTACCATGAAACACAACACAAGCAAGTTCGTAATAACTCCATTCCACCAAAGTCATCATCCTTTCTTACAAACACAACATTTATTCATCTTTTTATTCTTCTTTTTTACACCAACTAACTACTTCTTTCATTCAACGCAGAACTGGATCAATCATTCATCGTCGCTTAAAGGTACAGTTTTCACCTGAAAAAAACAAAACAACAAATCATAAGTCTGTAACGAGCTAAGATCAATGAGAGCTTATTATACTGAAGAAGAATGAATCAAAGAGTTTGTGAAAATGTGACCAAGTCGCGGAACTTGAGAATGTAGAACATCTCAAGGTATCTTCTAGTCTCACGACGCTCCAGCTTCGATACGTATTTCCAGAAACCATACACACCAGCTAGTGTCATTAGCCTCTCAGAGTATATCTTCCATGTGTACCTACACCCATACCATATTGACTTCAAAAACTTTTGGATCAACATACAATAATCCTAAACGTTATTACATGACGTGGTTATTAGACTAAATAAAAAGCTATAAATGATTACTTTATACTTTTAAAAATTAATGAACATCAAACTAAATATAAACGGAAATATTTTTTTCATTTTTAAAAG
Organism: Brassica napus; assembly: GCF_020379485.1. Lineage (NCBI taxonomy): Eukaryota > Viridiplantae > Streptophyta > Magnoliopsida > Brassicales > Brassicaceae > Brassica > Brassica napus. Next base: position 94,963 of record NC_063452.1, on the reverse strand, counting down.
TTATTATTTCTGCTCGTAGTGCAGGAGACCCTCTAGTATTTTTAATATAAAAAGGGAAAATTATATTCATAATGAAAATAAAAGGTTGAAAAAATAAATAATTGAAATAGTAAAAATAACTTTTGTATCAAAAATAATCCTAAACGTTTTTTTTACCTTTCATATATCCTCTGCAGTCCAGAATCTGATACTTTGTTCCAATGGTTAGGATCTTCCTTACAGCGTTGAAAGAACTCAGCCATAATGTTACCAGCTTGCTCAGGATGGTACGGATCAATATGGAAACCAGACACCCCATGCTCTATAATCTCAGCAGGCCCACCGTGCAGAGTGGCGAAAGTAGGAAGCCCACAAGTCATTGCTTCCACCACCGTAAGCCCAAAGGCCTCGTAGAACGCAGGCTGAGCGAAAGCACCTTTTGTATCCGCAATGTAACGGTAAAGCTCGCCGTTTCGAGCTCGGTTAGTCTGAGCCGTTATCCAACGAAACTGTCCTTCAAGCTTGTAGTTTTTTATAAGGCCATGCATCTTCTCAATCTCTGAGATCTCTTCTCTGTCTTTGGACTTGTTCACGTCAATGTTACCAGCTATTACGACTAGGTTCACCAGCTCCCTCAGCTTTGTGTTCTTACCGTACATCTCAACTAAACCCGAGATGTTCTTCACTTTGTCTAGCCTCGCCATAGAGAAGAGTAATGGCTTCGACCTATCGCTCAATGTACCACTGAAATAACACAAACATGAGATTATTCTTTCAAAAAAATAATGTCAATAATACTGTTTTTTTTTTTAATTTTTATTTTTTCAATATTACTTACACATGCTCATCAGTTTGCTCAGGGCTATAGAGCATTTCTTCAATGGAACCATGTAAAGCTGTGAGTCTCTTTTCACTTTCGGTAAAAGGGAAGTAAATGGTCATGTCTGCTCCAGGTGAGACTATGTTGAACTTTGGATCAAACACATCGATGCCGTGAACTACTCTGTATAGCCCCGGGAGCGTAAAAGCTCCATGGCTTTCGTATTGACCGACCGTGTTCTTCCTGAACAAAACACCAATTAAATGAGAACTAGCACATAAGAAAAAAAAAAAACAGTTCTAGATATTAAGTAGTGATCACTTACGTTCCTGCGATCTCTTGGTAAGTGCTTGTGATGATGAAGTCTGCGTTGTTCATGGCGATTAGATCAGCAGTGAACTGGCAAGAGAAGTGGTACTTGTTGTCGAAGTCTTTCCAGTAAATGTCTGAGTCCGGATACTTTGTTTTCTCCAGAGCATGTGCAATAGTACACTGTTGATGTCATAAACAATATCAAGAGTCCATATCTGTGATGCTTCTTAAAGGTTAAAAAAATAAAATAAAACTTACTTGTGTAACACCCATTTTATGTGCCATTAACGATGCAACAAGGTTTCCATCGCTATAGTTACCGATGATAAAGTCAGGAACTCCTCGTAGTTCGCCGACGATCTCGCTTGCTGCATCCTGATCTCTTAAAGAGAATGTATCAGTGAACTCTTACATAAGAAAAAAAAAACCTCAAGAAAGCGAACCTGAGCATAGTTTTCTAGGTAAGGCCACACGTCGAATCTTGAAATCCATTTGCGAAGGATCCCTTTATCAGACCTAAAAGGAACTCGGAGGATGTGTGTATGCTCAGTTCCGCTTACTCTCTCTAACCTCTGGTTGCATGTAGTTCCTTTCGCGTCTGGTATTAGTCTTGTTACCTTGGGAGGCAAGGAAGAAAAGCTGTAGTCTACCTTGAGAGATAAGTTATTATCAAACAATCAAAACTTACAATGAGAATCCTAGGTGTTATGTCCAGTCCTTGTCTCTTTATCCTCAACAGCATTTCAGTCTCAAGGGCTCGAACTTGGTCTAGAATGTAAACAACCTGAAAAAACATCAAAAAATCTTTAAAAGACTAATCGAAATCCGAAAAAGACAAGGGTTTTTGGGAGATAGATACTTGTCCACCAGTGTCCGGCAAGCCTAGGACATTTGCTTGTCCGAAATATCCATGTGGAGATAAGATGACAACGTTGAAAACCATTGGCACCATCCCAAGAAACTTCTCCAAGGAGGAAGGATCAGGAGCTTGAAGAATATCGGAGAGAAGATACATCATCTCGAGCACTCGTCCCGCGGTGTCTCCCCATCCTTTCTCAAACCCCATTCCTTGAATCGAATACTCGAATTCAGGGAATGGAGTTTCTTCTGGGAGCTTAGAGATGTGATCTTCTGCTTTACTAAGTTGGCTTTGAAGCCTGTATATGCTTTGAATCCGATCATTCAACATCAATGGCTACACACACAGAAATAAACATCATAAGTAAACAGATTATTTGGAGCTGGTTAATGAATTATTGATTTATTTTATATTTATATAAAATATATTTTTTTGGGTTTAATCATAGAATTATTTTGATGAATTATCAAAAGTACGTATACAAAACAAAAGAAATTAGATAAATTTGTAGATTTGAATTAACATTATTACTCAATTTAACCGATTTAAATTTAAATTATTTAGATCGATTTAAATCGATTAAGAATGTTTAAACTGATTTAATCGGTTTAACCGATTTTTTAGAACCATGCTCATAGCGAGCAGACAAGGAACAAGAAAGCTTTATAGGAGTTAAACTTACATGACCTTTGTACTTATGAACCCTTAGGAAGTCAAGCAGAGGCTCCAAGCAATCTTTATTACGGAACATAACAGAAGACAAGTGACGGTTCAGAAACTGAACTCCATTCCCAATGGAAGACGACCTCGAAGGACGCGGCACGTTTGCGTTGAAAGGCTCGAAATCAAGCTCAAGGCAAAAAGGGTCGCTGCTGCTAGCTCCATCAACGAGTTCTTCTTTGAAACAAAGATACTCGGAGACAGTTAACTGTTCAACGCTTAGCTCGTAGACATTGACACGAACGTATTCCCAAACACCTTGTCTTGGTCTAACGGCTAAGGCAACGAACGGTGGTATCACTATGGCTTCCTATAAAATAGACACACAAAACTATAATTATACCCAGAAAGGAAAGAGTGATAAAAGTGGAAACTTTCAATCTCACCATTGCGGATTTGAGGATTTCGCCGAAAGGACCATCGGAGAGACTCTTCTTCCTTGCGTCGTCGTCTCCGATGATGGATTCGAGTTCGTCGATTAAGTTGTGCGGCTGAAGAATCCCTTTTCCCTGATCAACGTACCTTTCACACCAAACAAACAATTCAATTCTCAGGTAAAAGAATAAAATTTTCCCGGAAAAAAAAAGGAAAAACTTTGCCGGAAAGGATCAGGCTTTACCTGGAGAGAAGAGCGACGAGTTCGTTGCGGTGAGCGGAGAGCGTGTCCTGCACGCGGTCTCTCATGCTTAGAATCCTAGTGAGTTTAGGGTTTGACATGATGAATTGCTTCTGGCTTTGAATGATCGAATCAGCAACGAAGGCTATTACAAAAGGAAAGAGCTTTGAGTGATTCTAGAGAGAGAAGAGGAAGAAGACGTGTTTGATCTGCTCTGTTTCTGATCGAAGTGACGTGTTTGTGTAAGGGAGAAAGCATGTGATTGTGTGATAATGTAATGTTGTATATTTGTAAGTAGGTGTATATATACTTTACAATTTTTTAGGAATAGTAAACCAGTGGTGGATGGAGGCTCCGGCTTGCGAGTGTTGTTGCTCTGTTTTGAAAGCGGTTTTATCGAGTAGTATAGTAGAAATTACAGAGGAGGAAGACAAGTGGTGTTCTGTTTTCGCGCCACGTTGTTTCTAGAAATGTTTTGTTTTTTCCTGCTTTCTTTGAAAACTAATATCAGTGACCGCTCAAATTATTACTTCCCAGCGGTTTATACATTTTGGGCTTAACTGATCCTTGTTGGGCCTATGTGGTAATATGGGAATTGCGTATATACCCCTGTTCAAAAACGTGGCAGCCGTTGTTCGAAAGTTGACCTCAGCGAATATATAGTTAGGTGTTGATCCGCGTAAGATTGTCTAATTCTCATGTTGACCGTTTAATTTCCGCCTAATTTTTTTTTGTCGTTCGTGTAAAATTAAAACACAGTTGATTATTTTTTACTCATTATTAACAGATTTTATGTAATTATTCATTACTAAATAATTACAGTTAGCTATCAAACCCGAAACAAATACATAATTACTTCATTTAGGGATTTTTTGCACTAACCACACCATAATCTAAATGTTCGACGAATCAAAAAAAAAATGTTTAAAATTATATATAAAAAATTATATAGTTATGTCTAAGAACATGTATCATCATATTTAAAATTAACTAACTATATTATAAATATATTAAATTATACTTAAAACTAGACTCCGCATAATCTTTGATTTTTTGGTAATTTAATAGGTCCGGAGTTGCCACCCGACTAGTGCCTAGCGTAGTTCCGAACAGAGATATATACATATGCTGTATCAATTTGAAAGTGGAAACAGATGCGTAGGAAGTTCTTAAGAATGTTTTCCATGTATCCTATCACGACTCTTCATCTAACTTTTATTGACCTTCTGAATATATCTATAAACCGTTTTGTGAAATACATCCCATCTTTCTCTTATGTGCAAGTATGTATAAGGTTTTACAAGAGTATCTACATATTACATTTGTATGTTCATCTCACTCTCTGGTCTCTATATACAATGACTTAAGATTTATTGGACACAAAAACATCTAAAAAGAATTTGACTCTTTTTAAGTTTGTTTTTTCTTTTCAAAACAAAATGATATGTTTCAAGAATATTATAAGAGCTCTCTCTACCTCTACTTCGAGCAACCAGACCCTTGCTTATCTTTTCCAGAGAACATGACAAAACTTCATGGCCAAGAACATGACCCCTTTGGCTTTTAACACTCAAGAACTTGAGCATTATCTGCTGATCTTGGCCAGCTGCAACCACTGGACCACCCCAACACACCCGAGATTAGATCCACCTTTGCGCAAACGCTAACCTGAGAGGTATAGATACATAGTGACACTGGTTAGGTTTACTGATCCAAACTAAAAGAGAGTTTAGAACATTGGGACATATATATTACCAAACTTTCAGTGTTTGCTTCTATTTGAAACAACATTACTGCTAATCCTCTTCCTCTGTCAATCTCAGCCTGCAAAAAAAAACATGACACTATCATGAGTCGTTAGAAACTATAAAGTTTCAGAAGTAAGGTTTTACAGTTGAAGCACGCACCACGCAAGAACATACTGTGATGCCTTCAGCTGCAAGGACTGTTGTAACCTCTGCGATTATGCCTGCAAAATATATAAACAAAACAAGTTTGATTTGTCTATAAGATAAAGAGAGATGGTTGTGGATTAACATACCTTTACGAGCCATGGATACAACACATAACCACTCGATGGAGTGACCTTCCAGATGATGCCATGAGTCGATCTTACTGGCTCGCCAGCTGTCTAAACCGGGCAGCACTTCTTTATAAGCAGGGATGTTAGCAGGAAAAATCTTGGCAATTCCATCCCCAGGTGAGAAGAACTCTGGATTCTCCAGACTCGCGTTTTTGATGGCTTTGTTGTGTTTCCCATTCACCTTTGGGACCCAAACGCTGCCGTTTTGAGACTCCGGTGTTGCGTTTCTGCTTTTGTCTTGTGACTGGAACTGCTTAACATTAACGAGAATTTTCTCCCACCACTGTAAGCTCTTTCTTGAATCTTCCGTGAGGTCTTCCACGTCACTGTCAGAGTCCGCCACAAAGTCATTGACTCGATCCTGGGTTATTTCTGCAGCACATTGCGCAGCTTGCTCCCTTAGAAACTGGATAAAGTTGAGAGGTATCATCAATTAGTAAAGGGTGAGCCAATTAGTTTAACTTAAGAAAATAAAAATAACATACCCTCATAATCTTGTGTCTTGCACTCCTTGTTTTGGCGTGTTGCAACCACTGTTTATGTCTCTGGAAAGCAGATTTGCTTGAGAGGGCCTGTGATGTGACGATAATACAAAAACATGAGAGCTCACAGAACCTAGGTATTATTAGAGCATGGCAAAGGCAATCAAAATTTCCCTAAGCAGGACAAAATGATAAGAAGAAAATGGCAAACATGCAAGAGAGAAAAGTTACACACGTTGTAGGTGAGTATCTCTACGACCTCGGCATTCTCAAGAACGTGCGTTGGGGAAACAAGATTACCATTCACCTACAGTTTCAAGCAGTTGTTGCCCGTCTTGAAAGATGATAAATAGAGAATTCAAAGATAATATCATGAAAGTGGAAAATACCTTTGCTGCAACCATCTTGTTTCCGATCTCCGTGTGAATCAGATAAGCGTAGTCAACAACGGTGGCCCCTTTAGGAAGGTTCTTTATCTGCAAGTAAAATACCAAAGCATCTAAGCAAAGACTTGAAAAATTTTAGATGAACGTTCCAGAGGCTTAGTCTTTACCTCTCCTTTAGGTGTGAATACAAACACACGACTACCTAAAAGATCCCTCGTAATAGTATCCACAAATTCTCTAGAGCTCATGTTACCCACAAACTCCTCTTGCCATTCCCTAATTGCATTTAGCCACCCGATCTGGAAAAAGAAACTGTCATAACTAACATCATACTGTGAAAGGCAAAAAATAAAGATATATCACCGCCTACTTCTAGAACGTTTCTCTGCATTTTTACTTGTGAGTATAGTAAGAAAAGTACCCTGAGTGCAAAATCTGTATTGTTGAGGCAACCTGTCTTCCCCCTTGACTTTCTACCTAAAGGAATAGGATTTTCAGCTAACTCAGCAGAAAGAGCCCTGCCATTGTAGTAAACAGCTATTCCCCTTTCAGCTATCAAGTCCATCTCCTCGGTTCTGATCTGCAGAGAGAAATGTAGTTTTAAAAAACAGAAACCAAACTCAAATCTACTCGTATGTAGCGTTTTCCTAAGAACTGTGGTCAATTAATATCATGTAATACCTGAATCTCCAGCCGAAACATACTCTCATACAAGAACGGAATCACAGTAGTATGGAGGCTCTGGTAGCCATTAGGCTTTGGTGTCGCAATGTAATCTTTCATCTGTAACATAAAAGGAAAGACATATGCTCAGATGTAATGTAGTGAAAATAAATCCTGAAAGAACAAAAGATCAAATAGATACAGTTCGGGGAATAGGTTTCCAGATCTCATGAACTAGCCCAAGAACATGATAGCATATCTGCATTGATGAAAGAGTGAGAAAGTTAAGAGACCAGAAAGAATTGGACCAAAAGATACCCTTTTCGTTGTGGCTTCACCTGTTGTGGACTGCACAGAGGCCCAACCCCCGCAGAAGGTTTTGGCTTTACAACAATCCGTAACTGCTAAAATAAACAAATATAGAGAAGCAATGTTAACAATCAGATTAGGCTGGCAGCCGGAAGTTTTGTATTTGAGAATTTTGATACAGCTTGGAGATGAGTGTACAACACAAACCTGAGCAATCTGGTTGTAATCATCAATTGATCCTTTTGATTTGAGTGCAGCTTTGTATATGCTGCATATAAAAATAAGAGACTTCAGATACAGGAGAAAAGGCTATGTTACAGAGTAAAACGAAGAAGTCACTTATTGGATTCACCTGTAAGTTTCCTTGCAGACAGATCGAACATCAGTGTTCACAGTAACAAGGTCCAAAAACTGATCATCTTCAATCTTTTTCACCAAAATTCTGTTTGCCTAAGATACACATTAGGACTATGTGAATACAGATGAATTAAATAAACGACCAAATGAATTTGCAGGTCATCCTTCTCTAATTTATTTCCCTTTATAATCAACGTTTTGGCAATATAAGTTAAGAGCCTATAATAAGTTGAAGTTACCTCAGCGAGTTCTTTCTCATGCTCTTTGTAGAGGTTAGCGATCCTGCTTGTGACTTTCTCGTAATCCTCGGCACTTACGTACATGAAAGATAGATTTTCCAGTTCAGACTGCAAGATTAGCACCACAAACTTAGAACGCCCAGGACACAACAGCTCAGATAATTAGGTTTCATACAGACACTAAAAACACATTTCAACTGACGTGTCCAGAAAAACTATGCTACCTCGTGGAATAATATTGTATTAAGAATAATAGCAAACAAAATTGTAAAGGGTTATACCTTTATTGAATACATTCCAAGCAATTTCGCTAAAGGAGCAAAGACCTGCAAAGTCTCCGCTGCAATGCTGGACTGAACAAAATTCAAAAAAATCATTAGTTATGACACATGAAACATAGAGCTGAGAGCGGTATGGATAACACATTTCAAGTACTTGACGGAATCACCTGCTTATGGGGAGGCATGTGGCAGAGAGTTCGCATATTATGCAACCGGTCAGCAAGCTTGACAATGATAACGCGGACCTGGAACGAAGCCGTTAGGTTTTGCTTATGAATAATACAACCACACCAACTGAAACACAATCATATAAAATTGGAACCTCGTCTGTCATCGCCAGAAACATCTGCCGCAAATCATCTGCTTTAACGTCTTGTATCGATTCAGTATCGGTTTTACACTTCAACTTTCCCAGTTTTGACACCTGATACAGAAATTTCAATTTTATAAATAGATAGAATTTCATGTCAAAGGAAAGCGATAATTCTCTGTCTATAAGGTTAGAAGATAGGAAAAAGATATTGCAGCAAACACAAATATGCAGACCTTAGTCTCCCCTTCTACTATGTGACGTACAGTTGCACCAAACTCTGCTTCTATCTTTTCGAAAGTAACAAAATTTGTATCCTCGACCGTGTCATGAAGTAATCCAGCAACAATAGACTCCCAATCCAATTCCTAAACAAGAACAAAAATAACTTATCAAGCTTTCCAACTTATCCTCAAGCTAACAACATTCATAATTTATCATGCAACTCACAAGTTCCCCAAGGATACGAGCAACTGCAACTGGATGTATAATGAATGGTTCGCCACTACGTCTCTTTTGACCATCATGTGCCTCAAACGCTAACTGCATAAATCTTTCTTACTGAATCAAGAAACGAATACCGGAAAACTGAAATATACGCCAATATAGGATATAGGTGAAAGAGGCCTATTAAATATAAAGAAACTTATATCATCATACCTTGAGGCCCTTCTGAACAAACTCTAATTCTTTACAGGATAAGTAAGATATCGCTGGGAAAAGATCCTACAGAGATAACCCACCCATCAAAATGATTAGATACTGTGGGAGTAAGTGCCATTAAATTGACGAGAATAGGCCATAGGGTCTACTACCTCCCATAATGTTTCGATGGTAACATCGTCGGAAGCACCAGAAGATTCAGATGATAAGCAATACAGTTCACATCTTCTATGACCACCACAAGATGATCTGGAGCTCAAGATTTTTCTCACATTTACAAAGTGAGTAACCTCAGAGAAACCTACTTCATATTCATAACTCTGCCAAGCGCACTACATTATGCAAAGGAGTGAGCGTAAGGAACTTCAAGATGAGATGGCAAAAACATCAAAGCCAACTCAACACCTAGCTACATAAGCAAAAAGAACAAAGGATACTTACAGATTTTACTCTACTCTTTCTTCCACTTCTGCCACATAGATACAAAGAACACACAGCCGGATGAGCAGTGCTAGCTAGAAACCCAGTTAACGATCTAGGAGCTTTCCAAGCACAGGAGAGAGCATTGCAATCACTTCTTACATTCCCGTCTCCTTTCGTTAGATTGCATATGTTCACACATTCCACAGACACTGCAATGTAGCCACACAAAACCATTAAAAATTGACCAAAAAGGGAAAAAAAAACGGATGCATGGATTCAAAGCAATTAATTTCAGATAAAAAGTAGGTTAAACTGTGGTCCTCAACAAGAAAGGTAGGATGTGTTTAGTTGGCACATAAAAATTTACTCAAAAAAGCACTAGTCTACAACCTAACCGTTCTAAATCCAACTTTCCTACGTTTTTCAGTGAACCACCAAGTGGATTCTCTCTTTCTGCCTCGCATACACATACACAGAACACTAGAAAACTCCATAACAGGTGAGTACACGATGGCAAGAACGAGAACTAAACTAGTTTCAAAATACATTCCCGTCTCCTTTATTTAGATTACATATATTCACACATTCCACAGACACTGCAATGAACCCCCAACAAAACAATAAAACATTGCCCAAAAAGGAAAAAAAGTAGATGCATAGATTCAAGGCAATTAATTTTCAGAGAAAAAGTAGGTTCCTTAGCCAGTAATAGAAAAATGTGGTCCTCCACAAGAAGGGTATGCACATGAAAGCTTACTCAAAGAAGCACTAGTCTACAACCTAAACGTTCAAAACCCAACTTTCCTACGTTTGTTAAGTGACCTTCCCAAGTGGATTCTCTCTTTCTACCTCGCACAGAACACACAGGTGAGTGAGTACACGATGGCAAGAACGAGAACTAAATTTTTGTGGTACTTGATTGATCCCACTCATTCCCAGGAGATTTTCACAGCTATTAGTCCAGAAGGTCCTAATACAAAACTGTGGTCCTCCCCAAGAAGCACTAATCGCTCCCAACAAACACTAGAAAAGTATCTATCACCCAAAGTGGATTCTCTCTTTCTCCCTCAGCAACACATAAACACAGCGCTAGTAAACTCCATAACAAGAGTGTGAAACTAAACTAGCTTTCAAAATGTTATGGCGACAATATAGTCGTAAAAAGGCTCGTCCTTTCTCCATTTCTCTCGTGAATACATACACGATAGCAAGAAGGAGAACTAAACTAGCTTCCCTGCAACACAGTCGTTTAAAGTCTCGTTCTTTCTCACTACAACAGCCTAATAAGCTAAGTCGCTAGTCTCAGTACACACAATTGCGCGTGGATTCAATTGGAGATAAGAACATATCAATCGTCCTAAGCAAAGGAAGCACGCACCGGACATGGAAGAAGCAGAAGCCATTGCTAATGAGGCAAATCAATCGCAGTGAATCGATCCACCATTTGATCTGAAGAGTAATTCCGAAATGGGTAGAGACGGCGATTGGGAACTCTGACGGAGAAGAGGGGCGAGCGAAATTTCGAAAGTATTGGAGATTTTTGAAAGGATAGAATATAGAGAGAAGAGAGAGAGAAGCGCACAGTGATGTGAGGAAGAAGAAGAGGAGAGAGAGAGATATAATCAGCTCTTTGGGTAAGTCCTGACCACACAAATGCCCTCCGCAGAGAAAATTGCAAAGATATTTTTCCCCCTTTGTGGTAAATGTTAAACAATTATATATGTCCCGTTTGTGTTAATATACTTTTTGAAATCAATATTTTAGGATTTCGGAATTAATATGAAAACTAATTTTTGATCCGCTCGTCCGCGCGAATTCTTCATAATCATATGTTTTTAACTTTTGAAAATTTAATTAATTTAATTGTTTGTATTCATTAAGTTATAGATTCATAGGTTTTTAGGTTGACATTGGTGTATCTTGTTTAATGTGATTAGATTTCATTTATAAACTATGAGATTGTGTTTTTCTTTTATTATATTTTTATTCAGTTTATTTGGTAAATTAAACAGTAAAATATTAAATTTTTAAGTATATTGTGGTTTTTAAAATTATATTATAAATATTTTGTTTTAAAATTGAATATAAAGTTCAAAATTTTTATTGAGATTTTTAAAACAAATACATTATGTAGACAAACCAAAACAATAATAGAACCGAGTTACCAAAAAACATACAAAATAAGAAGAATGTAAAAAAAAATAAGGATAGATTTGAAAACTTTTATTTAGCAAACCTAATTAATGTTATTAAATTGGGCCATTTTAATGAAAAAGTCAGTACATTATAATGAAATTTTTCCAATAATTCAAACTCATATGTTTATATTTGATAAATCTATTTTATTAAAACCGGAGTGAATTTTATTTAACATACAATATTTTATTTTACGTAAAATATTTTTATTTAAAAAGATAGATTTGTTAATATGAACACTACAAGAAAACACAGGCTTAACGAGGAAGTTTAACGAGGAAAAACAATCCTCGTAAAAATACGTTGATTTTGCGAGGAAAGTACGTGGAAAAAGAAAAGCATCGTTATTTCGTCGTAAGGTCACGACAAAACATATTCGTCGTAAAGACAATGTAAATTGACGTGGCTTTTACAAGGAAAAACTATTTCCTCGTAAAGACGACGTAAATTTCGCGAGTTCTTTACGACGAAATATTTTACGTGTATTTAACGAGGAAATTTTGAATCCACCAACTTGGTAGGTGGCTCACGTTTTTTTTTTTTGGCCATCCAATTAATTTTCGTCGTAATTTCATAGTAAAATTACAACTACCAGATTCGAAATTTCCTATAAATATGGATGTTTGAACATCATTTTAAACACACCAACAACAAAAAACGTGAAAGAAAAAAAAATGGCTGGTTCTGGGACTATTTACGAGTTGCGGAATTGGATGTATATGCATAGAGATGCTAACGGGAGAGTGACGAAAGAATACCTTGCGGGGCTGGAGACATTTATGCACCAAGCAGATTCAACACCGCTCGCCCAAGAAAGTGGTAAGATGTTCTGTCCTTGTCGGAAATGCAACAATTCGAAATTGGCAAACCGTGAAAATGTTTGGAAGCATTTAATAAATAGAGGTTTCACGCCAAATTACTATATCTGGTTTCAACATGGGAAAGGTTTTAATTATGATCAGAATGAAGCTAGTAGTAGTAATAGCAATTTTCAGGAAGAACCGGTTAATCATCATTTGCATAATGAACATAGTTACCATCAGGAGGATATGGTATATTATGATAGGGTTCATGATATGGTAGCTGATGCATTCGTAGCTCATGATGAAGATGAAGAACCTAATATAGATGCAAAAAAGTTTTACGGAATGTTAAACGCGGCGAATCAACCACTTTACAGTGGTTGTAGAGAAGGTCTCTCTAAATTGTCGTTGGCTGCTAGAATGATGAATATTAAAACTGATCACAATCTACCTGAAAGTTGCATGAACGAATGGGCGGACTTGTTTAAAGAGTATTTGCCGGAAGACAATGTGTCTGCTGATTCTTATTATGAGATTCAGAAATTGGTTTATAGTCTTGGGTTGCCTTCGGAGATGATAGATGTCTGCATCGACAACTGCATGATCTATTGGAGAGATGATGAGAAGCTAGAAGAATGTCGATTCTGCAAGAAGCCACGATTCAAGCCGCAAGGACGGGGACGTAATAGGGTACCGTACCAAAGGATGTGGTACCTACCAATTACAGACAGATTGAAAAGATTGTATAAATCAGAGCAGACTGCTGCAAAGATGAGATGGCATGCCGAGCATACTCAGACGGATGGTGAGATGACTCATCCATCAGATGCAAGAGCCTGGAAACATTTCAACAAAGTACATCCGGATTTTGCTAGCAATAGCCGGAATGTGTATCTCGGATTATGCACAGATGGATTTAGTCCGTTCGGAATGTCAGGGAGACAATATTCATTGTGGCCAGTCTTTCTTACGCCATACAACCTGCCACCGGAGATGTGCATGCAACGGGAGTTGCTATTCTTGACGATATTGATACCTGGTCCGAACCATCCAAAAAGGTCCCTGGATGTTTTCCTACAACCACTGATAAAAGAGTTGAACGATTTGTGGTCAACAGGGGTGAGGACGTACGACTGTTCAACGAAGACGAATTTTACGATGCGACATACTAATTATTTTTAGCTTATAAATAAACACATTAAAATACAATATGAACAACCAACAAATTATAAACAATTAAAAACATCGATCTATCAGAAATGTTGTATACTATAAATCGAAAACAAACACTCATATAGATGTATGTGATATATCGTGTTTTTAATGACTTTTAACATCTAGTTTTAACTCATTATAATCATTTAGATTGTATATTAGGTGTATATATTGTATTTGCATGAATAATTGCTATAAAACGATTAAAATGCACACTTGAGAAGTTTGAGACAAAATTGTGAGGTTATTCCTATGAATTTAGAAGTATTGGGGAAAATGTGAAAACAATAGAAAATTCAGGTACCAAGGTTACAAAAATGGAATATTCGCTGGGTCTAGATAATATAATTGAAAGGTTCTGGGTTGATTTGGAAGGATGTTTTTGCAATTTACAAAGCCTTTGGCCGATTTGAAAATAATCAAACATATTAGGGACCTAAAGTGCAAATATAGAGAAGTCAGCCATGGATATGGATCGAGCTTTTATCTTCGCCGGATCTGGAGCTTGACGATGCCGGTGGCCATGACGACGAAGCTCACGATGCAGCAGAGACACGGAATGGAGACGCCACTCTTTATGCAGCAAGGCGGCAGAGCAAGTGAGCCGACGACGGCGAGATCAGGAGCCACCTCGGAAAGCTTTCATGGACCACTGTGCGATTTGGGAAAGACAATTGAAGATTTCTGGTATGTAAAAAATAATATTCTGATTTAGAATCAGATAAAACGACAATGTTTTGGCAGTGGCAGAAGATCGTAATTATTTAAGAAAAGTCTGGAAGTAATACTAAATATACTCCTGTTTTAATAGTTTAGATGGCCTCGTCAATAACATGTTTCATTTATTAAATGCTTATAATAATAACATATAAGAATGCGACTATTTTAAAGTAGATATTAAAAATTATTATCTTTTTTTTTGTGTGTGAAAACTATATTTAGATGTAAGCATAGCAATTTAAACTTCATAAACCTTTATAATATTGTTACTTTTAGTCTTTATTTAAATAACTAAAGTCTTGATTCTCAGATTAATTAGTTACTGACTCCATCCAAAATTTTGGAAATTATTAGTTAACATAAATATTAACAAATTATGAAATTTTGGATATGACTATGTAATAAAACATATGATATAACTTTTGGAATCTTTTTCGTGTTTGCAAAAGTATAAAGGGAATGAAATATGTGTTTGTTAAATTTTGTTAGATGTGTGGAAATGTAGATAAAAACATAGTAGAATTATAATTTTCTCTGTTTTTATTATTTTTTGGATAAATATATTATTTTAATATTTTATAAAGCTATTAAACCAATAGTAGTTTGATAAACCTAACCTGGTTTTAAGTTTAAAATTTATTGTTATAACCCACTAATGAAAAAATAATAAAAACATAACTATAAACAACTTTTTCCAAAAAAATTATCTTAGAAAACGGATGGGGTAGAATAATGAATTTTTGAAATTAGGTTTTAGGTTCCTTTTCAAAAAAAAAAATCATATGTACATATAAATTTGTGGAAAGCAGTCTGAATATTTTGTTTATGTTTCATTTATGTTGTGATTTTGTTTGTATACAATGATATATACCTGTTTGGTAAAATGTGTCAAACAACTATGGCCCCTTTGTATTAATAATATACTCTCTGAAATCAATATTTTAGGATTTGGGAATTTATATAAAATTTGCCCAGTCCAATAACATGTTTCGTTTATTAAATGCTTATAACATATTCACAAAGATAAATGTCTTAGAAAAAAAAATTGTTTCACAAACATATATATTTTATATTTTCTATGAAAAAATTATAAACTTCAAAAAAAAATTGATTTTATTAAATAAATATTGATTAAAAATTATTAAAAATTGAGAATTGCAGAAAACAATTTTCTTAACATGTGTGAAAACGCTAAAAAATCTATCTCTGTGAAAGAGAAGAAATATAAGAATGCGACTATTTTAAAGTAGATATTAAGAATCGTATCCTCTCTTTTTTTGCGAGAACTCTTTTTAGCTGTAAGCATAGCAATGTAAACTTCATAAACTTTGATATATTGTTACTTGTTTTAGTCTTTATTTAAATAACCAAAAGTCTTGATTTCCAGACTAAATAGTTACTGACTCCATCCAAAATTTTGAAAATTATTAGTCAACATAAATCTTAATAAACTATGAAATTTTGGATATGACTATGTAATAAAACATATGATATAACTTTTGGAATTTTTTTGTGGTTGCAAAAGTATTAAAGGGAATGAAATATATGTTTGTTAGATGTGTGGAAATGTAGATACAAACACATTAGAATCATAATTTTCTCCGTTCTTATTAATTTTTAGATAATATATTATTTTAATATTTTCTATAGCTATCAAGTTTTAATAACGTTAAACCAATAGTAGTTTAATAAATCTAACCTTCTTTTAATTTTTTAGATAATTTATTGTTATAATCCACTAATGAAAAATAATAAAACATAACTAACTATAAACAATTTTTTCCAAAAAAAATTATCTAGAAAACGGATGGGGTAGAATAATAAATTTTTGAAATTAGGTTTTAGGTTCCTTACAAAAAAATTCATATGTACATATAAATTTGTGAAAAGCAGTCTGAATATTTTGTTTATGTTTCATTTATATTGTGATTTTATTTGTATACAATGATATATCTAGTCTATTAATTTGGAGAGAAATAAATTTACAACTTATAATTTAGAAAGAATAAACTTTAAATTCATTGAAAATTAACGCGAAATTATAGTTCAATAGATATCTGATGTTATATAATAGTTTTTATGAGAAAATATATCGTTAACCCATATAATTATATATACTCCAATATGCTCATTCAAAATTTTCCCAAAACAAGTATATCACATATCATTTCATTTACACCCATAAATCAACCAAACCATTTTTTAGATATTATAAAAAATACATACATATAAATCAAGTAACCACAATAGTAAGCTTATGGAGTTAAGATAGTGTTGATGAGAAGAGCGTCCTTGCAAAGCTTCAAGAAGTTAGTGTTCCTACGAGCAAGCTCAGCATCATTACCAGCACGTTCGCTCAAAGCATCTTCACAAGCCTCTCCGTCGCTAATAGCCGTGTTAAGCCAAATATCAACATCAATGAACGCATTCGCGAGCAAAGCGGCGAGAGAATCGTCGAGCTGCGCGACTGCGTCTAAGTAGTTCTTGGAGCAGTCATCGAGCGTGTCCTCCAAAGCCGGCTCGAGGTTCCTCTGCTTCAGTTTGGACTTGATGTAGAAAGACGTGTCTGAAGCGTTTGTGGATGCGACGCTTAACGCTATCACTCCGAGTTTAGGCGCAGTTGCGGTTTCTGACTCGTGACGTGAGGTTAGACTCGCAACGCAAAACGCTTTGTCTTCGGATTTCTCGCAGAGTTTCTCGGCTAAAGCTTTGCCCGTCTCGGTAAATGTTGGCGGTGGAGCTTTTCCGGCGATGACCACCGTGACGACGATGGAGAGGAAAAGGAGAAAGATCCTTCCGACCATTTTCATCTTTTTTTTGTTAGGTTATGTTTCTTCTTTTGCTCTCTTCGCGTAATTATTACAAAGATCAAACTGAAAGTTGGTTATATAAGGAGTTTATCAAATAGGTATTTTTGGGTTATTCTATTTGAAGATTTTGTTTGTTGGCTACCTCTAGTCTATCTTTAGGTGATTCTCGTGGTTTAGGCTCGAAGGGCATGCCATGTTTCTTATTGTGGGTTCATGAGACATTTTTGTAACGAGAAACAAGGCCAACGCACGTTTGTAAATTTGTAATGATTTTTAAAATGCACAAATTAGGTTTTTGTTATTCTTATCAATTCTTACTTGGGTTTGTAGGATTTGGTTCCTTAATTTCAAATATACATCCAAACTAAAAATTTATATGAAGGTACGAAAAATGTTCCAACGGTTAAAAATTTTAAGTTATCTAATAAAAATATTTAGATGTCAAATGTTCAACTTCTATTGGAGAAAATGTATTTAAATAATTATGGATATCCTGCCCT
The DNA here is from genome assembly GCF_020379485.1 of Brassica napus. NCBI lineage: Eukaryota > Viridiplantae > Streptophyta > Magnoliopsida > Brassicales > Brassicaceae > Brassica > Brassica napus. Next base: position 77,217 of record NC_063452.1, on the reverse strand, counting down.
TTATACGAGTATATGGTTCTACGTACCTAAAACATTTTAATCATTAAAGATGTTACAGAAATTAATGAAATAACTATTTATCTATTAGTTTGTTTAATGATTTATTAGTGATGTATAAGTTCTGATTTGTAAAATTTGATTTTTTTTCGTCTAAATTTATTTTATTTAATATTACATAAAATTTCATATGATACATCACATAAAAAAAGTCACAAACAACTTCTGAAAAATAATCTAATCCGTTAAAATAATATGATAAATATGAATACAAGAGATATCAATGACGAAATCCAAATCGAAATGTTGCCAATACATTGACATAAGATGATTTTGTTCCATGTTTTAACGATCGAAATGCTTTTTGGCATCACAACAGGCTGTAATCACCTGTACATAAAATTTGATTTATCGTTGACAATGTAAATTAATAGACGAAAACATTCAAAAAATAATAATTGAAAGTAGAACCGTCATACAAATCTTTATTAAACGGCTCGATATGTGGTGTATAACCATCAAACATAAATTTTTGTAAGAGAAGTATAATTATCAGCATAGAATAAAACTTATAATTTATAACAGGGTGGTAAATATAAAAAAAATAACTGAAATGCTTTTTTTTCTGGTAAGTCGATAAAAATATAAATGTTTGAGGATAGCGGGTCAAGCAGGCCTGCTGAAATTCATGTTATAAGACAACGGACGTGTGTAATTTCCAAGCATATAATGGGCTTTAAAAAGGCCCATGATTATTTTTTTCTTTGCGGAAGGGTAGTAAGTAACCCTAGAGAAGGTCATATATAAACACATTTCTTTAACGTTTTAGCCCTTCTCCGCACCAAAACAAGTCTCCACAAGGAAGGGAGAAAGAAGCAAAAATGGTGTCTCTGAAGATCCAGAAGCGGCTCGCTGCCTCAGTGATGAAGTGCGGAAAGGGCAAAGTATGGCTCGATCCTAACGAAAGCCATGACATCTCCATGGCCAATTCGCGTATGTGTTTCTTCTTCTTCTTCATGCCTTTTCTCCTTTTGCATTCGTATCTGCTGATTGAAGCTTGTTGATAAGTATGGTAGCTTGATTCGTTGAATAGTAATTAAATTTGAGCTCGGATTCACTATGTTCGTATCTGTGATCGAAGCTTGTTTGATGAGGATGGTAGAAGAAATGGATGCTGTGTATATTAGTAGCTTTGATTCTTTGAATGATATTGAATTCAATCTGATGAAATTTGAGCTCAGATTCACTTTATTGTTTTTTGATTTCGTGAGCTGGGGTTTGTGATTGGTTACGATGGTAGAAGAAAAGGATGTTTATGTATTTTGTAGGCTGATTCGTTGATTGGTATTAAATTCAATCTGATTAGTATGGATTTTGGATTCACTATGTTCTTCATTGACTTTCATGAGCTATTGGTTTTGTGATTGTTACTGATTCAAACTGATATGTATCACTAGGTCAATTTATTAGCCTAGGATTCACTATGTTCTTCATTGACTTCATGAGCTATAGTTTCTGACTGTTACTGATTCCAGCATGCCGTGGTTCTTGCATCTATCCTTCGTTTTGATGATTGATTGAGATTCTGTGTTGGTGTTTGTATGTATAGGTCAAAACATCAGGAAGCTTGTGAAGGATGGTTTCATCATCAGGAAGCCAACGAAGATCCACTCACGTTCCAGAGCTCGCCGCATGAAGATTGCTAAGATGAAGGGTCGTCACTCTGGTTACGGTACGCAGCAACGTTTTTTGACCCACACACTCTTTGAAAATTACCACATACCCATTTATTCAATTGTTTAATTATGGGTTTAAGGTAAGAGGAAGGGTACCAGGGAGGCAAGGCTGCCGACAAAGGTACTCTGGATGAGGAGGATGAGAGTTCTGAGGCGTCTTCTCAAGAAGTACCGTGAGTCCAAGAAGATTGACAAGCACATGTACCACGACATGTACATGAAGGTCAAGGGAAACGTATTCAAGAACAAGCGTGTTTTGATGGAGAGCATTCACAAGTCCAAGGCTGAGAAGGCTAGAGAGAAGACTTTATCTGATCAGTTCGAGGCTAAGAGGGCGAAGAACAAGGCTAGCAGAGAAAGGAAACATGCTCGCAGAGAGGAACGTCTTGCCAAGGGTCCTGGAGGAGATATACCTGCCGCTGCACCTACTGCGCGAACCGCATAGTAAGTATTGATCATAAGAGACCAAACTGTTATTGATATTGTGGTGAGATTCTAAGCTTTTGCATTGGGTTGTTTGTTTCTTGTAGGGTCCTAGCGAAAAGGTCTAGGAAGTGAGGAGAAAAAGCTTTTGGTCGATAGTGAATTTTTCTTTAGCAGTGATTTTTGCATTTTTTTTGTGACTCAGCTTTTTTGTCAAAACACTTTCTGTGCGACAAATATGAGACCTTTGCCATTAGTTTTGTCAGTAATTTGATGTGTTTCAGGATATACTTGAATCTTTTCTCTAATCCTTGTCTTTTAAGATTTTGCTTGGAAACTACTATTTCTCTCGTGTTTCAAGCGAATTTATACTTAAAATTAATCACAAGTTCAATGTATTATGTTGAAGCATTTAACACTAGACAAAACATGGATTGGTTATGGTGGTGAAATATTTTTTTTGACAATGGGCTTTGGTAAAGTGATTACTACAGACAACACAAGTGTATTTTTGGCTACATAATTTGTATTGGCAACATAATGTCAATATCAATCACACTAAAGCAATGTTCAATCGATCACTAGGTGGTCGTATGCGGTGATACAAGAGATTATTGTTTTGAAAGCCTTCAATCGCCATGTAGACCATTTTTAAAAATTGTGTGTTTAGATGTTTTGTTCATAGCAAATTGTCATCTAGTTTAAACAGATTTTTAGAATACTTAAAGACAATAGTATTACATGATAACATATATCAATCAAAACATATTTTATATAGTTAAATATTATAACCATATTTTTGTTTGTTTTGTTAGAAAACCGATCCTATCCGGTCCAGTTTAGATTATAAGTTTTAATTAGTAAAAATTAGTTACTGATTCGATGCAATTTAGTTCAGGTTCTAATCATCTAATGGGGTAAAACTAATTTTGGTTGTCAGACTGATTCCAACATCTATTGTTTCGTCAAAAGTATGGTTTGTCAGTCGTTCAGTATTGTCTAAAATCCAGATATATGATGAAAATTATGGCTAGCATTTTTTAGTTTTATAAGGTATCTTTTTGTTGGTGACTAATCACACCATAATTTGACTCTTTATATGTTGTCAAATCGCCCAACTTCTGACAAAGAGATTTTAATATCAAAATCTCTTTTATAACAAACAAAAGAAACGAACCAGTGTATATAACCCATGAGAATTTCACAAATGATCCAGTAAAGAACAAAACTTTGGCTGCAACAGAAGAGATGATGCGATGCCTCCTAAGTTGTTTGACTATAGACTTGAACCCAGACAAACTCTTCATTGTAACTTAAACTCGAGTCACACGAGTTCTCACACGTGTACACCACTATTGTTGCCCAATCCAGAGATTCCCTCTCATTGCTCCCCCCGAAGAAGAACAGTAGCTGTGGCATTGCCTGATCAACAACACAGATCAAGAAGAAATGATCAAGAACACTGGTTTATAAAGAAGAGTACTAAGACAAGACTCATACAAGTTACCTGAAACTCGAAACAACGAGGACCACCACAAGATTTGCAATTGGGAACCTCAGATTTAGAGACTCGTCCACTTGCCATCGGCCAAAGAGGTTTTGCTTCAGAGCTCCTGCAGTATCTGTATCAAAAAATGTACTTTCACGCATTGATCTTGTGAGAGAATCATAGTACAAAACATCAAAAGGTACTGTGTTTGAATCACTACCTTACAACTTGCTCAGGTGCTTTGTCTACACGTTGCTGGAAATTAACCCAACTATTCTTATCAGCATCTCCCTGTACAAAACACGCAACTGAGAATCAGTTTTTAGCAGTTTGCAAAAATAGATGCAAGCAAAGTAACTTTGTAACCTCAAAATCCTTCATCACAGATTTCATTTGGTCGTCAACTTCTCTCTTTGAGACCACCATAGGTTGAGCAACTTCATCAGTTTCTGACATCTCTGTATCGTACTCACTTTCATCCTCATTGATCAGTACAAACTCTTTCCATAGACTCTTACTCGCAGCTGCACAAAAACCGAATAAAATATTGATATCACTAGTTTACATAAAAGTTAGCTAAACAAGAAAGGTTTTGTGTGTTTAGCAAACCTTTCTGCACTTGAGTAAGAGTAACCCCATTATCGACTGAGTCAGATGTTTCGAGAACGGTACGAAGCTGTTGACATTCAATTTTGTGAGCCCTGTGCCAATGCAGGGCCTGGAGATTCGAAAACAAAAATCGTTTTAATGATAAAACCTCTCAACTATTTTTGAATCGGAAAAAAACCTTTAATTATTTTTTTAGCTTTTTAGTCTCTTTATAGCAAAACAATAATAACAAACCATGCACACACACACACACACACACCTGGTGTTTAGGTGAACAATATCGAGCTGTCTTGCAGCCTCCACACACTTTATCTCCTTTCCATGTTCCACACCAAGTGCATAGAGGAGCTAAATAGAAACAAAACATAATCAAATTGAGTCAAAACTATCATCAATCAGTTTATAAGTTTTACCTCCAGGTCCCAAGGGCTGGTCAGTTCCATCGTGTTTAGGAGCCTCACTCGAGTAAAACGGATTAACACGAGGCAATTGGCAACGAAACACCTTCACACTTCAGAAACAAACAAACAAAATATAAACAAACAAACACAAAGATGAGACTAATGTAATGAAAGAGTGTTAATTTCTTTTACCTCCGCATTGGTTTCTCAGGGGCGCGTTTCCATTGTTCATGTTGATCACGGAGGAGACAAGACATAGATGGACACATGAAGAGAAACAACGTTCGGTGAAAAGCTGATTCCTTATCCGTTAAAGGAGCATAAAGCTGCCAAATTCATCCTCAATTCAATAAATAAACCCCGACCAAACAACATTTAAACAAATACGATAGTATTTTTTTCTAGAATTTTCACACATTAAATAACTATCCTAAATGCATCATTTTCAACAATAGTAATTCAACAACCTCAATTCATTTTCTTGAAGTCTACAATTTTTTTACAGTAAACATAAAAATCTTATTTTTTCTGAAAAATCTAAAAAAAATCTTATTTTTTTGAAAAATCTTATTTTTCTGAAAAAACTATCTTAATGAAATTGGAGGAATTATAGTTTTGTAATGAAAACTCAAACCTGAAGTACAAACTGGAGAGGCTCTTCACATAAGTCACATAGAATAGACTTCCCGGATGGTAAGTTAACTGGATCCAACCACGCCTGTATTAACCCAAAGAATCAAAACCTAAGAACATAAAAAGACAAGCTTTGATTGAGATTTGAGAATATTAAAAGATTATTACCGGAACACCGCCTGCTAAGTTAGGGAAGAGTTGTCGGAGACTTGACCATGGGAACTTGGGGCTCTCGACGAAACCCAATATCACAGGCTCTTCTTCGTCATCTTCGTCGTCGTCGTCATCATCATCGAATTCGTCTACGTTTATTGGTTCCACTGGAGCTTGTTCTTCATCGTCATCGTCGAGCTGGGTTATGCGGAGGCCTTTGAAATCGTCTCCGTTGAAGCTGCTCATCGCTAAAGGTTTTGACTTTATGAGTTGGGCTGTTGAAAATGAACAAAGAGGGGGTGATTCTAGGGTTTTACTAATTGCTGCATAAACCTTGAACGAAGACGACGATGAAGTTAGAAACACTCTCTGATGCTCACTTCGGCCCAAAAAAAACCTAGACGGAAACGACGTCGTAGTGTTTAGGCCCATCATAGTATAAACCCATTAATGGTTTGCAGATAACAGAATAACCTCAGCGAGGTTAGTCCTCGACATATTATCTGAAACCCGAAAACCGAAGCAAAAGGTCCAGAACTAAACCGACAAAACTGAGACCGAAGCTGGATCAAAAATTACAAAAACCCAAACGGTTTCTATAATTCTAAATCTGAAAAACAGAAACCAAACCGGATCGAACCGAAAACCAAATATTTTAAATATATTAAAAATATTAATTATTTTAATTTTAATATCTCTAAAATATAATGGGTGAACGATCTATTTCTCGACGAGAACTATCGTATAGCGTCATATCCCCACCAAACTATGATTTCGTGCTAAAATTCCATGAATTTAAAGTTGTAAACTTATTTCTCTTCAAATTATAAGTTGTAAATTGATTTCTCCCCAAAACGATAGTTCGAACCTTAATTATCCATAGACCATGGTTTTAATCGGTTAACCGACCAATTAACCAATGAAAATCTCAAACTAATTTTTTATTTAAAGAAAAAAACTGATTCACACACAAAAAAAAGTGATTCCCAGAATTTTTTTATTAGACAAACAATTTTTTTGGCAATTTTAATTCAATTTTTTGATGAATCAGTTTAAAAAAAAAACAATAAGGTTTTCTTGGGTTTAATTAGTTTAAAATTGGTGGGTTAATAGTAAACCGATTAAAACCATAGTCTATGGACAATTAAGTTCTGAACTAGATTTGGGGAGAAATCAATTTACAACTTATAATTTGGAGAGAAATAAGTTGACAACTTTAAATTCATGGAGTTTTAACATAAAGTGATAGTTCGATGGAGATCTGATGCTATACGATACTTTTCGTAGGGAAATAGATCGTTCATCCAAATATAATTTATAAATAAAAATATCTAAAATACTCAAACTACCCGAAATTGTTTTCGTTTTTTTTTTTGGAGTTAACTCAAGTTTTCGGGATTTTTTGGTTTTTAAGATTTATAATAATTTATAATTATATTCACTTCGGAATTTATACAAAATAGAAACCCAACCTGGACTCGACATTATCCGAACCAATAAAAAAAATGTCCAGTTCCTGGATAATCCAAAAACCGAATAAACCGAACATAACCGAAAACCGAGCGTCCGGCACCGCTAGGCAGGGAGAAAAGTGACTGACTTCAAACGTCTACTCCACTTGATCTCCCAAAAGGCCCAATTAACAGCTAAAAGCCCAAATAACTCTCCGTCTTCGTTAAGTCTACGGCCACGCGCTAAACCAGAGAACGCTTTGCGATTCAGATTCATTACTTTTCTTCCGACGACCCAAGTACCGTGAAATCCGAAGCTCGGAAACAGGATCTCGTGTCTTGAGTTTGATTTGGCTTTTGATGGCGACGAGGAACCGAACGACGGTGTACAGGAAACACAGAGACGCGTGTAAGAGCGCGCGTGCTCCTTTATCCGATTCGTTCGGTGGTCCCGTGATCGAAATGGTTAGCGGCTCTTTTGCTCGGTCCAACCACTCCTCTTATGCTCCTTTGAGCACCAATGATCCTGGTCCTTCAAGGTAGTTTCTGTGTTCTTGTTCTTTGATGATGCAAAATTTGTTGATGGGTTTGAATAAAAATGCAAACTTTCTTGATGGGTTTGAATAAAATGCAAAATTTGTTGATGGGTTTGAATAAAAATGCAAACTTGATGATTGAATCGAATTGTTTCTTTATGGGTATGAATAAAAATGCAAACTTTATTGTTATTTGTGAATGTTATTGCAGTAGCAATGATGCCTTCACAATTGGTCTGCCACCAGCTTGGGTGGATGATTCTGAGGAGATCACTTTTAATATACAGAAGGTGAGAGACAAGATGGGTGAGCTAGCTAAGGCTCATTCAAAGGCTCTAATGCCTACGTTTGGGGATAACAGAGGGGATCAACGTGCTGTTGAGATGATCACTCATGAAATCACCGATCTGTTGAGGAAGTCAGAGAAGAGGTTACACAATTTATCTACTAGGGGAGGAGGGCCTTCAGAAGAATCTAATCTCAGGAAAAATGTGCAGGTAATTGCTGAACTTCTTTGATATTGAAAGCTTGTTATGGATAAAGAGTGTGTGACCATGTAGAGAATCTATGTATATTCTAGAGGAATTTGGGTTAAACTATATCTCATATGAGAAAATATTCTCATTACCATTCTAGTTGACATTATCATCAGTTAGGTTTATTATATGTTCTGAGTTTGTAGCTTGAGGTTAAAGATATGTGTGCATCTGTTAGTGGGGATCTCTAATGGACTTGACCTACTCGTTGACACACTGTTTTTTGACAGCGTTCTCTTGCAACAGATCTTCAGAGCCTCTCCATGGAGCTCCGCAGAAAACAGTCTACTTATCTGAAACGTCTCCAGCAGCAGAAAGAGGTATTTTGTTATATTTTTTCTTTGAATGTTGTACCCTAAGTTGATGCTCTTAATTGTTTTGGCTTCTCAAATCAAAGGGTCAGGATGGAGTAGATTTGGAGTTTAACATGAATGGAAAGATGTCAAGAATGGATGAAGACGAAGAACTTGGTGGCATGGTAAGTTCTTATATATCATTGTAATTATCAAGCTAGAGCAGTTTAGTTTTCCTAATCAAATATCATTGCCTTCCCTTGACACTGTCTCAACAAATTTATAGGGTTTTGATGAACACCAGACAGTCACGTTGAAGGAAGGGCAACATGTCTCAGCGGAAAGGGAAAGAGAAATACAGCAGGTATACTATTACTCTTACCGTTTTTAAAGAAGTTGCTTGATTCTACATTTCAGTGGTGATGAACTTGAGATTTACCTTGTAGGTGTTGGGGTCAGTGAATGATCTTGCACAGATAATGAAAGACTTATCAGCTCTTGTGATTGATCAGGTTCCAATCTTAACTCATTAAGGCATATAAAAATATACCTAAAGTGGATACAAAGTTTTTTTTTTGGTTGTTTTTGCTCTCTCTCAAGTGTCAATGAGTTTATTGTGTTCTTGTGTCAATCAGGGCACAATAGTTGATCGGATAGACTACAATATCCAAAATGTTTCTACATCGGTCGGGGAAGGCTATAAGCAACTACAGAAGGTTTGATTCTTTACCAAAAACTATATAAGTTCTTTTTTATTGTGAGATGGTAGAGAACTCACAGAGACATGTCTTTTGTATGGTTGAATAGGCGGAGAGAACACAAAGAGAAGGAGCAATGGTGAAATGTGCGATGATACTCCTTATACTTTGCTTCATAATGATTGTCCTTTTAATTCTCAAGAATGTATTGTTTTAGTCACAACAGCTGCCCTTTTGTTATTTACAAACCTTACCATGTCTTTTTCTTGTTATCATTTTTTCATGGATAATAAAGTCACGTAGATGAACACAGCAGCAGAGAAAATGAAAGCTTTCATTGATATTGATAAAAAGATGACTACAGATATGAGAAACCAATCTAGATCGTAACTAAGACAAGTTGTTCATTGTGTAGCACATGCCATTTCTTTTTAAGACATTTGGCACTATCAAAATGTAAAATACTACACTTGTTTGATTACAACAGATTGTCTAGCCAAGAGAAGATAAACATATCTTTCTTTGATGTTTTGGATAGGCGGAGACAATACAGAGAGAAAGAATGATGGTGATATGAGTAACAACAATCGTTATACACCGTTTCACAGTGATTGTTCTTTCAGTCGTAAAGAGATCTATTACCTATAGTTTTTAAGAAAACAGCTAGCTAGCCTTTTGTTGTAACAAACCTTATGGATAAGATAGAGACTAAACCTTATAAGAAATCTTATGGGTACGATAACATACATTAGACTATTAGAGAGATCATAATGGAAATGAACTTGTCCAATAGAAAATATAAGAAACTGAAACGAATAAACATCTTGCCTCATGGACATACTTTATTACACTTTATAGTTTTATCCATTTATATCGCTATTTCTCCCCGAACCAATAAAATAAAAATGCGCACTCAAAAGAGCAAAAGGAGGTCTCTGAGATTCCAAGCAACTTGAGGATGATAGGGTAAATGCAACGAGACTTACACTTGCTGCAAAATGGGCGAGTTACACTTTTATTGAGCACCACCTCAAACGATCGATTCTGAAACTTTACTACACTTCTTGGCATGAATCTTGCTAAGTCTCGGAGCACACACCTTGTATGCAAACTAGCCCGCTGATCTTTACAAGTGTAGAACCATTCCTTTGAATCGGTTTCTTTCTCGCAGATGTCACACCAATATTTACCACTTGCCTCCTCTTCTTCGCCATAGCACAGTGAGAGAGGATGATCGTCTACTCTATTCTTCACCACTTGTGGTAGAGTGGCGCATTTGAATCCCAATGCAAATCCACAATCACCTTCAATGCACCTGAGGACATGTGATTCCCTTCTGTTGCAACCATTGCATATTTCTACTTCTTCTGTTGGAATGTAATATAAGGGATGTTGGGGATGACTTGGATGGAAAAATGGCTCAGAAATTGAACCGCACAAGACATCAAACTCCTTATCTTCATCCTTGTACATGAAACCATTGGACCTTCGATAGCAAGCATCACAACTGAAGACTTCTAGGTCCTTGTTTGTAACTAAAGTGAGCCGTTCATTGTGTAGTACATGTCGTCTCCTTTTAGGACATTCAGCACAATTCTGATGTAGAGAAAAATCACAATTCACACAGCTATAAAAAGATTGAAGACCGATGGGATGGGTGCATGCGCTGCATCGTTTGGTATCCTCATACAGAACACCATTCTCATTGAATCTGAGGTAATGCTCTTTGTGGCTGAAATGTTGTATTGTGTTGTCGTCTATCACCACATATGGTTCTATATCTTCTTCTTCTTCAGGTACTCCTTCTAGTTCTTCCCCATTCCACACATCTTTTCTGGTAGCACATTTAGAATGAACGACATAACCAGGACACCTCTTACAAGAAAACCCACCACAAGTCCAGTCCACCTTCTTGCGACAAACTCCGCACACAGAATTCATAGCAGCGTCACCAAGAACGGAAGTACGAGAAACACGGTGATCATGCCGGTTGATGTTAATGACACGTGGAAGGCCAAGACAATCTTGATGGATCATGAAACCACAATCAAAACATGCGTAAGGGCTTCGATCTCCCTTTAGACCACAAGCATTACATGTAAAAGAATCGAGTCGTGGAAGAAGGGTGAGTTGGTGATCATGAGCTTTCAAATCCACAAGAGCTTGTGGTGGCGGGTGCAGAACACAAGGCAGATCCAAGGTAAAGTTACAAGAAGAACAATGATAAAAATTTCTATCAACCATTTCACCGCAAATACGACATTTACCATCAGAATACTCTGGTGGTTCACCCGTGAGGAGCTTAAGAGGATGGAGGGAGTGGTAAGGGTGGTTTACCTCTGGTGAGTAATTTAGCACTTCTGTTGGGTGCCATACACAATCAACATGGAAGGACTCATAACATTCATCACATTCATATGAAAACCCATCATTATCCTTCTTGCATTCACTACAACCGTCAATCAAAAACTTCATACGTTCCTTGTCAAGTGTAAGCTTGTGGGGGTGCCTCTCGAAATTGTCAATAAAATCCGGTGGTGGGTACTTTGCACAGTACGGATCCACATCGAAGTCACACATCTCACAACGATAGTATAGATTCAAAATCGCCAATCCACACAAATTGCAAAAGTTACCTGGATCAGATCGAGGCTGGAGAGTGTGACCGGGATGAGATGGGTGGTCGATGAAATCAGAGATGTCGTCACCGCATTCCTTGTGCAAGAAAAAATCACAGAGTTTACAATAGTAGCCATCACTCTGAGATACATATCGTCCACAACAATCACCTCTCCTCAGATCATTCCAAGGCATCATAGGATGCTCGTGGATCAATGGTAACAACACTCCCTCAGATTCCATTTTTCTCTCTCGTATACAAAGATCTAAGGGGAAGAAGATGGGGAATATCAAAGTTAGATCAAAGTTTAAGGCTAGGTTAGATCGAATAGAGACTTACGTATTCATATCAAACTTTTGCTGGTCATTTTTAAAATAGTTATCGTTGTTGATTACTTAACTATATTTTGGACATAAACTGACAATACACCTATGAGAAAATATTTTTTTTTCCCGTTGAACTTGTATGGTGGCGAGTGACAATAATAAGTGCTCTAGCTGTTGCATTTGTATATTGTATATTGAATATTGAGAACACAGCTACACACATGGAAAAAAAAAACGCTCTCTAGGAAAGGACGATAGCAAAGGTGATTAGGGTTTCACCACCCTTTCGCCGCCGTTGGTTTCGCCTCACGCGTATCAACGAGAAGCTTCTTCGTCTTCACTCTCCTCCTCTCCGTCCATGGCGTCGCTGGTAGCAGATCCTCCGGTTCCTCCTGACCCTCCGCCTGATATTCTATCAGTCATGGGGTTTCTTCAGTTGTACAATCTCTCGGCCACCGTTGGTTTTCCCCATAAGTTCTCAGATCCAAAGTTATGCTTGACGATTTCAGATGGTGGGCTAGCCTCAGATAAAGATTTTTTCTTCCCGGATGGAACAGTCTTTGTACTTACTCCCCTATACCAAGTAAGCTCAGACTCTTTACCCTACGCTTCCGAGTGTGGTTGGATTATCGATGTGTTGGTAGAGCTGGTCTTATTGGATCTGAGATTTTACGTTCTAGTTCCGACTGTTTCGGTTGCATTTGGTTATGCTATTGTGGCCTTTGTTGGTACCTTTGTGGTCTGTGTATGGTCCATTACTGCAGTATGCAGATGTTGTCCCTTTACTGCAGTATGCAGGTTTACTTCCACCTTTGCTCTAATGGCTTTTGAAATGACATGGCATTTTCTCCTCATGTGGCAATTTGGAGTGAAAGTTCTGAAGTTGTGTATCCTTTCAGCAAATCTGGTTTGTTTGGGCTCTCTTTGCCCTCCCTACTCCTTTAAGGAGTGTTTCATCCTCCCACATCTATCACTTGTTATAAGTGAAATTGTTATAGGGAGCATTGTGTTGAAGATGGTTCTGTTTGTAGCAGAAGCGAAGATGTCTATCGTCTCTCGTTTTGATGGTGTTAACTGTCTGACCTCATTGACCATGGAGGCTTTTATCCCTCCCCTTTATTGTTTCGATCAGGAATGTCAATTTGAAGAAGTCTTCTGGTCTGACTTGCCTTTCTCGGAGAAAACGGTGGTTGAACGTGTGATATCACCTTTATCAAGTCTTTGCTTGAATATTTGTTGTTTAAGCTTTACCATTTGTCTGTCCAGTATATTGGTCTGTGCTTTAGTTTCTTTGGCTCTTTGTAGCCTTGTTGTATCCTCCACTAGTGGAATTAAACTCTTTTAAGTTTCAATGAAAGTAAGTTTGATCAAAAAAAAAAAAAAAAGAACACAGCTATCCCAAGGAGCTCTAGCTGTTGCATTTGTACATTGTATAATGAATATTAAATACACAGCTGTTCCAAGGTGCTCTAGATGTTGTAATAGTATATTGAAGATTGAATTAACAGCTATTCCACGGTATATGTGGAAAGCCTGATCGTATAAAAAAAAAGTAAATGTTTTTTATATATTAAAAATAGAAGTAAATATGATTGATACTAACGGCTATGTAATTTAGTGAGGGAAAGTCAGTTCTTAGTTTCATAGTCAGTTCTCAGTTTCATCTGTCTAGTGGAATGTAATTACAAGGTGTATATATAATTCAAAACAGCACTTGTATATGTTCTGGAACAGACAGTGATTTTGGTCACATAAGCAAAAGTGTCAAACACACTTGGTGCAGAAGTAGTGCTTATGTCGGGAAACCCTGTGAGATCACCCTCCTCATGTCTCAAACACTAAGCTTAGGGCAGAAATCTAAACTCACAAAAGGAGAAGTAAACTCATCGAAACAAGCTATCCTGATACGTTCTGGAGTCGCAGGAGTGACCAAAGGGAACCATTTCCTGCCAAGACCCACCTCGGCTCGAGCTGCTTTGATCGCATCTTTAATCGCAAAGAGAACAAATGATGGTGATATATGTGTGACAACACTCGTTATACACTGTTTCACAGTGATGGTTCTTTCAGTCCTCAAGAAATCTATTACCTATAGTTTTTAAGAAGCAGCGGTTGGTGACGCATTTGGAACCTATCAAGATATAGAGCACAAAACATAGTTACATCTCAACTATTTAGCTTGATATGTTTATAATAAATGTACCTTGCCGGTGCTTGTTTCTGATACAAAAACGGAACTAAGGGGAATGTTAAAGGCAGACGCAGAAACTTGAGCAACTTTTGTATGCAATCCTTGACCCATCTCTACACCTCCATGCGTCACCAAAACAGTGTACACATGAACAAGTGCACCTGCCTAACACCACATAATCAAAAACTCTGTTTCTTGCTTCTCAAGAAATAGTAGTGCAAGATGGATTACCTGGTTCATGAAGTTTTTGGTAAACCATACGCCAAACTTTGTGGGAACCATAGCCATAATCAAAATAAATAAATATACAAGTACACAACACTAGTTACGCTCTGTTTCACAGTTATCATTCTTTTAGTCCTCAAGAATCTGCTGTCTATATTTTTAAAGAAAACAGCTCGCCTTTTGATATTACATTAGGGAGATCAACTGAAAGTGGAAGTGAACTTGTCCGAAGGAAGAATGTAAGAAACTGATACGAATAAACATCTTAACGATTTATCTCGCTGGACCTGTCCAACTCAATAAGAATGATAATAAAATAAAATGCGCACTCAAGAGAGCAAGCGTACGTCCCTGAGGTTCCAAGCAACTTGAGTTTGATAGGGTACATGCAACGAGACTTGCACCAAATGCAAAATGGGCGAGTTACACTATTATTCAGCACCACCTCAGTTGGTTTCCCCCACAATTTTGCTACGCTTCTTGGCATGAGCCCTGTACAGTCTCCGAGCACACACATTGTATGCAAACTAGCTTGTTGATTTTTACACGTGTAAAACCATTCCTTTGGATTCGTTTCTTTCTCACAAATGTCACACCAGTATTTACCACTTGCCTCTTCTTCTTGGCCATAGCAGAGTGAGAGAGGATGATCGTCTACTATGTGTTTTACCACTTGTGGTAGAGTGGCGCATTTGAAGCCCAGTACAAATCCACAATCACCTTCAATGCACCTAAGCATATGATGTTCCCTTCTGTTGCAACCATTGCATATTTCTTCTTCTTCGGTTGGAATGTAATATAAGGGATGGTGGGGATGACTTGGATGAAAAAATGGTTCAGAAACTGAACCACACAAGACATCTAGTTTCCTATTCCCATCCTTGTACATGAAACCACTGGATGCTCGATCGCAAACAAGACAGTTGAAGACTTCTAGCTCCTCGTTTGTAACTAAAGTAAGCCGGTCATTGTGTAGCACATGCCGTTTCATTTTAGGACATTCAGCACACTTATGATGTAGATAAAAATCACAATCCACACAGCCATAAAAAGATTGAAGACCGATGAGATGGATGCATGCGCTGCATCGTTTGTTCTCCTCGTACCAAACACCATTCCCATGGATTCGTCTTAGGTAATGCTCTTTGTGGCTGAAATGTTGTATTGTGTTTTCATCTATCACCACATATGGTTCTATATCTTCTTCTTCTTCAGGTATTCCTTCGAGCTCTTTCCCGTTCCACACATCTTTTCTGGTAGCACATTTAGAATGAACGACATAGCCAGGACACCTCTTACAAGAAAACCCGCCATAAGTCCAGTCCACCTTCTTGCGACAAACTCCGCACACAGAATTCATAGCAGCGTCACCAAGAACGGAAGTACGAGAAACACGGTGATCATGCCGGTTGATGTTAATGACACGTGGAAGGCCAAGACAGTCTTGATGGATCATGAAACCACAATCAAAACATGCGTAGGGGCTTCGATCTCCCTTCAGACCACAAGCATTACATGTAAAAGAATCGAGTCTTGGAAGAAGGGTGAGTTGGTGATCATGCACTTTCGGATCAACAAGAGATTTTTGTGGTGGATTAAGAACACAATGGAAACCCACAGTGAAGTTACAAGATGAACAATGATAAAATAATTTACCAATCTCTGTTCCGTAAAGACGACATTTACCATCAGAATACTCAGGTGGTTCACCAGTGAGGAACTTAAGAGGATGCAAGGAGTGGTAAGAGTGGTTTACCTCTGGTGAGTAATTTAGCTCTGATGCTTCTGGGTGCCATACACATTCCACAGGAAAGGCTACATCACATTCTTCACATTTGTACGAAAGTCCATAAGCCTTCCCGCATTTAGCAGAACAGTCGAACACGGTATTCTTCTTGACAAGTGTGAGCTTGTGGGAGTGCGTCTCGAAATTGTCAATAACATCTGGTGGTGGGTACTTGGCACAGTGTAGATCCATGTCGAAGTCGCACCCGTCACAACAACGATAGCACAGATTCTTGATTTTCCTTTCGCATATATCGCATACGTGACCGCGTATTCCTTGAAGCCGGAGAGTGTGGTCAGGGTGAGCTGGGTGGTCGATGATGAACTCAGTGAGCTCGCCACATTCCTTGTGCAAGAAAAAATCACAGGTTTTGCAATAGTAGCCATCACTCTGCGATACAAAACGTTGACAACAGTCACCTTTCCTCAGATCATTCCAAGGCTTCATAGGATGCTCGTGGATCAATGGTAACGAGACTCCCTCAGATTCCATTTGCTCTCGTATACGAAGAGATAAGGGGAAAAAGGGAAGAAGATGGGTAATCTCAAAGTAAGATCAAGTTTCATCGCTAGATTAGATCGTAAATATCAAAGGCCTTCTTATAAAACAATGAATAGACTTACTTTCTGACTTTTGGTCGTCATTTTAAAATAGTTATCATTGTTGATTAGTTAACTATATCTTAAAAAATTGAAAATGAATACGCTAAGATGTCACATGCAAAAAACTTTTCAGTCAAACTCTACATAAATGTGTTCACACTATATACTATTTTAGGTTTTTTAATAAAAAAGATCAGATGCATGATTTTACAAATTATACAAAGGGTCTACATAAAAAAAATATAAAAAATTCACTATTGTGTAGGGTTATTTTATTTTTACTTAATTTTTATTTTAAAATTTTTATCTTTCATGTGTATTTTGAAAAAAAATATATTTTTTATATATATTTTATATACACATACATGTAAAACGTGGGCACGAATCGGATAAATGGGGGGGGGGGGGGTTTGGAGGTATTTGGATATCCAGAATTTTTTTTTATTTTTAACCGGATATCCGATTTGATCCGTAAAAATAAATAAATCGATAGTTATTTTAAAATAGTTATCATTATTGATTAGTTAATTATAGTTAGGACGGAAACTGACAACACAACTAATGGGAAGTTTTTGTTTTCTCGTATAAATTGTTATTATATGGGATGGTGGCAAGTGAGAATAATAAGTGCTCAGTTTCTCTATGCGCCAAAACTCCTTACACTTTTGCTTCATAATGATTGTAACAAGTTGCAACCACTGCAGGTTTCATCTTCGTCCATATGAATGTAATGTAAGGGATGATGATGGGTCACATTCACATTAAAGATCGTAACATAAGGGATGATACTTTACGACATATATTATATTCAAAACAGCACTTATGTATAAACACAACTTCGTGCAAACGTTAGTGCTTATGTTGGGAAACCCTGTGAGATTATCATCCTCATGTCTCAAACACTAATTAGCTTAGGGATGAAATCTGAACTCACAAAAGGAGAAGTAAACTCATCGAGGCAAGCCATCCTGATGCGTTCTGGAGTCGCAGGAGTGTCCAAAGAAAACCATTTGCTGCCAAGACCCATCTCTTCTCTAGCCGCTTTGATCGCATCTTTAATCGCAAAGAAAACCGATGATGCCAGGAAAAACGGAGGCTCACCAACTGCTTTTGATGAATGTATCCCCTTTGAATTTGGATTCCCCTAATGGCAAAAAAAAACATCTAGGGTAACTTTCTTGCCTTCCAAGTAAAGTCACAAAGCTTTTTATTGTTACATATATATATATATACCTTGAGAAGAGAAACATTGAAGTTGAAGGGAATGTCGTTAATGGAAGGTATCTTGTAGTTACCAGGTCCACAAGTGAGTAGATTCCCTGGTTTAATCCATTTATGAGATGCATCTCCCCATTTCACTTCTTCTAGAGCTACCCATCCTAACCCTTGTACGAATGCTCCTTCTATCTGCAAAACATGTTCAGGTTTCAGACACAAACGCAACACTCTTGTCTTAATGATTTCAAGTGGTTTTGTTTCAAGTACTTGTCCAATATCTATGGCTGGGTTAAGAGAATATCCCAGGTCCAACTTTATATCGACCGTTTTTGTGTGAAAGTCACCGGTTAATGTATCGATCTCAACTTCCGCAAATGCAGCTCCGTAGGTGTAATATCTGAATGGGTTTCCTTTACCGGAGATCCAGTCAAAGCCAACATCGGGAACAATGTAAAAGCCATGAGCAGAGAGGTCTATTCGTTGAAAATAGCATGCACTTGCCAGCTACATACCAATCAAAACAAAGCAGGTTAAGAGAGTTTTATTCATCAAAAGGCAAAGAATGTTTCATTGAGTTACCTCAGCAAAGGAGTTGCCACTGAGCTTAGTGGCAAGAGGCTCCATTCGTGCTTTAATCTGCTCACACCGTACATGTCAGAGCTCAGAGAAGCAGCGGTTGGTGACGCATTTGGAACCTATCAAAATATAGAGCAACGAACAGTTTTGTGCCTGAAACATAGTTACATATTATTTCTTAACACTTTATATTATAAATATTACCTTGTCGGTGCTCGTCTCTGATACAAAAACGGAACTAAGGGGAATGTTAAAGGCAAAAGCAGCAACTTGGGCAACCTTCGTATGCAATCCTTGACCCATCTCTACACCTCCATGTGTCACCAAAACAGTGCCGTCTGTGTACACATGAACAAGAGCACCTGCCTAACACCCAAAATAAAAAATGGATAAGTAACAAAAACTCTGTTTCTTGCTTCGCAAGAAATGGTAGTGCAAAGTGGACTGTTTCTTACCTGGTTCATGAACTTTTTGGTAAATGAAACGCCAAACTTTGTAGGAACCATAGCCACACCACGCTTTTTCCACCGGTTGTGGCTATTAAAATCGTCGACTTCTCTACGAGCCTTTAGAAAGTTGCAAGACACTTTCAGCTCCTTCCAGAGCTGATGCAGTGTGCAATGCTGAATACACTGAGAGTAATGTGTGATAGAGCCTTCCACTTGAAAGTTCATCTCCTAAATTGACACGCAAGAAAACATCAAAACATGAGAAAAAATTCCTATGAACTTTCAGGAACATTATGATTTCTTCAACTCACTTTGATTTCTTCAGGGCTTCTATCCAGTTCAGCTGCGATTCTCTGGATCCAGTTTTCGGTTATAAGCATGCCTTGCGGACCTCCAAAGCCTCGGAAAGCAGTGTTGCTAGGATAGTTAGTAAAGCAAACGTTCCCTCTGATCCTCACATGTGGGATCTCATAGACATTATCAGAGTTAAACATGGCAATCTCAAGAACAGCTTGGGAAAGATCCAAAGAGTTTCCACCATTGTTGTAGACTTCAAGGTCATACGCCAATACTTTCCCACCATTAGTAAACCCAACCTGTAAATAGTATCGGAATAACAATTAATAAGAAAACGCTTTATCTAATAACCACAGAGGATGATGATACCTTGTACTTTCCAACAAAACTATGACGGTGACCAGATATCATCATGTCCACATCTCTGTCCAGTATGAGTTTCACCGGTCGGTTCAATAGGTAGGCAGGAACAGAAGCTGCAGCAGCTATGAAGGCTGATCACCACAATTCTTTTAGTTTTGCACACCACTTTAGAAAATGGAAGGCCAAGAACATGTGAAACATATTGCTGGTGCCTATGAGGATCCTACATATATTTAAATCAAGCAGAAAAAAAAACATTTTTCATTTAAAATCATAATTAGTTGATATAACATTATAACCTATAGAGACCTTAGGGCTATCAACTTGTTGTAGAGTGATAACAATAACATTTTAGATGATGTTGTAAATACTAAATATTATGGTTACTTGAGTGGATGAGATCATATGAACTTCGTTGCCACCATCACTTGTCCAGACCAAACTACCATGGGCTCCATGTAAAAGTGTTCCTGGCTGCCCATTTGAACCTCTCCATTTATTATCCTATCTCACTGACCTGACTGAAAGCATAGCTCTACATCTCCTTTCCTTAGCATTTTCTCTGTGTTTGGGTGGAAACTTTTAGCAGCAATAGCCTCCTTGATTGATAATATTGCTGGTAATATAGCATTTTCATGTGTATCCGCAACAACCACACCAATGACCTGAAAAAATCCAGACACAGTTTAGCGATAATCTAAGAAATAAAAAGTTTCAAGTCTTCTTACTTGTCCCACACATGTGACCACATCTGTAGCAAATAATTCTTCATCAGCTACCACAGGTCCAATCTTATTGTCTGTTGGAACGTCTTTGGCAAGAAACATACCAGCAAAACCACGTGAAGATTTGGATTTCGAGTATATTGAAAATATGCGAGCATGTGGCATTTTGCTTAGCACTAAGGCAGCATGCATCGTATTAGGAGGCACTGGGGCATCAGTATATTCTGCTTCCCCTGTGACCTACATGAAAGTTCAAGAGTGTTGAGAGTTGAGACATTGTGTTATGCTTTGATTTCACGATTTCCTTCTATAATAGTTTACTGAAAAATGCTTTGATAAGCAATCATTTTCTACCCAAGAGAAGAGAGATACATCTTTCTTCCATGTTTGAATAGGCAGAGATAACACAAAGAATGGTGATAACAACACTCGGTTACACTATGATTCACAGCGATTGTTCTTTAAATCCTCAAGAATCTGTTACCTATAAATTTATAAGAAAACAGCTCACCTTTTTAAAATAAAATAAAAATAAGTTCGATAGAGATCATCAAATTCATAATGGAAGTGAACTTGTCCAAGGAAGAATATAAGAAACTTGAACGAACAAAACATCTTTCCTCATCAACGAAACCAATATGTGCAAGAAACGGAGCAAAGGTATGTCTCTGAGATTCTTCCAAGCAACTTGAAGTAGATAGGGTACTTGCAACGATCCTTACACCGCCCCTTGCAAAACGGACGAGTTACACTATCATTGAGCCCCACCTGACACGATTTGCCCCAAATCTTTGCTAAACTTCTTGGCATGAGCCCTGTCGAGTCTCCGAGCACACAACTTGTATGCAAACTAGCCCGCTGATCTTTACAAGTGTAGAACCATTCCTTTGAATCGGTTTCTTTCTCGCAGATGTCACACCAATATTTACCACTTGCCTCCTCTTCTTCGCCATAGCACAGTGAGAGAGGATGATCGTCTACTCTATTCTTCACCACTTGTGGTAGAGTGGCGCATTTGAATCCCAATGCAAATCCACAATCACCTTCAATGCACCTGAGGACATGTGATTCCCTTCTGTTGCAACCATTGCATATTTCTACTTCTTCTGTTGGAATGTAATATAAGGGATGTTGGGGATGACTTGGATGGAAAAATGGCTCAGAAATTGAACCGCACAAGACATCAAACTCCTTATCTTCATCCTTGTACATGAAACCATTGGACCTTCGATAGCAAGCATCACAACTGAAGACTTCTAGCTCCTTGTTTGTAACTAAAGTGAGCCGTTCATTGTGTAGTACATGTCGTCTCCTTTTAGGACATTCAGCACAATTCTGATGTAGAGAAAAATCACAATCCATACAGTCATAAAAGGATTGGAGACCGATGGGATGGGTGCATGCGCTGCATCTTTTGTTCTCCTCATACATAATACCATTCCCATGGATTCGTCTTAGGTGATGCTCTTCGTGACTGAAATGATGTATAGTGTTTTCATCTATCACCACATATGGTTCTGTATCTTCTTCCTCTTCAGGTACTCCTTCGAGTTCTTCCCCATTCCACCTCTTACAAGAAAACCCACCACAAGTCCAGTCCACCTTCTTGCGACAAACTCCGCACACAGAATTCATAGCAGCGTCACCAAGAACGGAAGTACGAGAAACACGGTGATCATGCCGGTTGATGTTAATGACACGTGGAAGGCCAAGACAATCTTGATGGATCATGAAACCACAATCAAAACATGCGTAAGGGCTTCGATCTCCCTTTAGACCGCAAGCATTACATGTAAAAGAATCGAGTCTTGGAAGAAGGGTGAGTTGGTGATCATGCACTTTCGGATCAACAAGAGATTTTTGTGGTGGAATAAGAACACAATGGAAATCCACAGTGAAGTTACAAGATGAACAGTGATAAAAATATTCACCAATCTCTGTTCCGCAAAGACGACATTTACCATCAGAATAGTCCGGTGGTGGACCTGTGAGGAGCTTAAGAGGATGCAAGGAGTGGTAAGGGTGGTTTACCTCTGGTGAGTAATTTATCTTTGTTGCTGGGTGCCATACACAATCCACGTGGAAGGATACATCGCATTCATCACATTTGTAAGGAAGTCCACCACTAGCCTTCCCGCATTTAGCAGAACAGTCGAACTTAGTCCCTTTCTTGAGAAGTATGAGCTTGTGGGGATGGGTCTCAAAATTGTCAATAACATTTGGTGGTTGTTGCTTGGCACAGTGTAGATCCAAGTCGAAGTCACACATGTCACAACGGTAGAATAGCTTTGAGATTTTCCAACGACAAAAGTCACATCTGTTACTTGATTCATGTTGAAGCTCGAGAGTGTGCCCGGGGTGAGATGGGTGGTTGATGAATTCAGAGAGCTCGTCGTTGCCACATTTCTTGTGCACGAAAAAGACACAGAGTTTACAATAGTAGCCGTCACTCTGTGATTCATATCTTCCACAACAATCACCTCTCCTCAGATCATTCCAAGGCATCATAGGATGCTCGTGAAATGGTAACCACACTCCCTCAGATTCCATTTGCTCTCTCTCTCTCTCGTATACTAAAGAAGATGAAGAAAGAGGAAGGGGTTGAATACGTGTATTAAGAAAAAGAAGAAGTCATGAGGTTGAACAGTGTGGGCATCTCTTTCTCTTTCTTTGTTTTCATATTTCGATAAAGAAAAGGTTTTCTATGCTTAACGTGGGGTTGTCCGCTTTGTTTTCTCTTTTACTTTTCTGGTTTTCTTTTTGCTTTTTCTCCAAATGCGTAGTATTGTCACTTATCAGCTGCATAACCGTAACGAAGAAAGATGGTGGACGCTCAAGAAGCTATAGTTCTGGCAGCATTTGCCTCTTTCAGGATAACCTTACAGATTTTTTTCTCATTATAGTTGCAACTATTTTGATGACCATGACCTAAGTTGAAGGTTATGCATCACTTTTGTTATTTAGATAGACGATCAGCTGAGAAATAATTCTGGTTCATTGTCGTCACTGTCTTTCTTGGATGTATCATTATAGAGACATCGTTTCAGCTGTTTCAAATATTTCCATGGATAATGAAGTCACATTACGTACATTGATAAAAAGTAGATTACAAACTTGTATACTCGCTTCCGCTTGTCTAATCAAAATGCTTATAATCTTTTTCAACCTTAGTTACTATTGCAGATTACTCTTGAAATTGTGAGAGAGGTTGATTATTGCATGGACCCCAAAGAGAAGCTTGTTAATTCACCTCACAGAGCAAATGTATGTACCTGACCTTTAAGATGATAGCGTATTGCAATGGTATGCCAAAAATGGACGTGATGTACCTCAAATGGTATGCCAAAATACTTCAGCGTGTTCCCTGGCATGAGCCACCTAGTGTCTCCGAGCACACACGTGTAGAACCAGTTCTTTGGATTGGTATCTTTCTTACCAAATGTCACACCAGTATTTGCCATTTTCCTTTTCTCCATATATAGCATAGTGAGAGAATATAGTCATCAACCTATGCTTTGCCTCCATGGCTTATTTAGCAAAAAAACCTATGCTTTGCCTCCATGGCTTATTAATATTTATTACACTTTGTAGTTATGATTGTTCATTTCGCTCTACCTCTTCCCATATCAAACGTAAACAAGAGAGCACTCAACAGAGCAAAAGCATATATCTGGGGACCCAAGCACCTTGAGGTAGATAGGGTACATGCAACGAGACTTGCACCGAATGCAAAATGGGCGAGTTACACTATTATTCAGCACCACCTCATGCGGTATGCCCAACAACTTTGGTACGCTTCTTGGCATGAGTCCTGCAGTGTCTCCGAGCACACATTTTGTATGCAAACTAGCCAAGTGATCTTTACACGTGTAGAACCATTTCTTTGGATCGGTTTCTCTCTCACAGATGTCGCACCAGTATTTACCACTTGCCTCTTCTTCTTCCACATAGCATAGTGAGAGAGGATGATCATCTACTCTGTGCTTTACCACTTGTGGTAGAGTGGCACATTTGAAGCATATTACAAATCCACAATCATCTTCAATGCACTTGAGTAGACGATATTCCTTATTGTTGCAACCATTGCATATTCCCGTCTCTTCAATGGAATTGTCAGATAATACGAAAGTGTAATATAAGGGATGGTGGTGATGACGTTCAAATGGCTCAGAAACTGAACCGCACAAGACATCCAACTTCGTATACCGATCCTTGTATATGAATCCATTGCACATTCGACTGCAAGCATAACATCTGAAGGTATCTAGCTCCTTGTTTGTAAATAAAGTGAGCCGTTCATTGTGTAACACATGCCTTTTCTTTTTAGGACATTTAGCACAGCACTGATGGAGAGAAAAATCACAATCCATACATCCATAAAAGGATTGGAGACCAATGGGATGGGTGCATGCGCTGCATCGTTTTTTATCCTCATACAAAACACCATTCTCATTGAATATGAGGTAATGCTCTTTGTGGCTGAAATGTTGTATTGTGTTGTCGTCTATCACCACATATGGTTCTATATCTTCTTCTTCTTCAGGTACTCCTTCAAGCTCTTTCATGTTCCAAACATCATATCTGGTAGCACATTTAGAATGAACAACATAGTTAGGGCACGTCTGACAAGAAAATCCTCCACAAGTCCAGTCCACCTTCTTGTGACAAACTTCGCATACAGAATTCATAGCACCATCACCAAGAAGCAAAGTACGAGAAACACGGTGATCATGTCGATTGATGTTAATGACACGAGGAAGACCAAGACAGCCTTGATGGATCATGAAATCACATTGAACACACATGTAAGGGCTTCGATCTCCCTTGAGCCCACAAGCATTACATGTGAATGAAAGCAGTCTTGGAAGAAGCTTGAGTTGGTGATCATGAGCTTTCAAGTTCAAAAGAGATTGTGGTGGCGGATTCACAACACAACGCCAATCCAAGGTGAAGTTACAAGAAGAACAATGATAAAACAATTCTTTATCAACCTTTCTTCCGCAAAGACGACATTTACCATCAGAATAGTCAGGTGGTGGACCCTTGAATAGCTTAAGAGGATGCAAGGAGTGATAAGGGTGGTTTACCTCTGTTGAGTGCTCTAGTGCTGCTGGGTGCCATACACATTCCACATGAAAGGCTACAGCATCACATTCATTACATTGGTAATAAAATCCACAAGAAAATCCTGCAGCATATGCAGAAGTCTTCCCGCATTTTGCAGAACAGTGGAAGGCGCTCAGTTCCTTGACAAATGTGAGCTTGTGGGGATGCATCTCAAAATTTTCAATAATATCTGGTGGTGGGTACTTGGCACAGTGTAGATCCATGTGGAAGTCACACATCTCGCAACGATAGGATAGATTCTGGATTTTACTATCACATATATAGCATACGTGATCTTCTCGTTTTTCTTGAAGCCGGAGAGTGTGATCGGGGTGAGATGGGTGGTCGCTGATGAATTCAGACAGCTCGTCGCCACACTTCTTGTGCACGAAGAAATCACAGAGTTTACAATAGTAGTAGCCATCACTCTGAGGTTCAAAGCAATCACAGCAATCGCCTTTCCTCATATGATGATCATTCCAAGGCGTCATAGGATGCTCGTGAAACAATGGTAACAACACTCCTCCCTCAGATTCCATTTTGCTCTCTAGTATACTAAAGAAGATGAAGAAGAAGAAGGAAAGATTGAATAATGGAGATAGATCTCTTGAATAATGGTGTGGTGTGTTTTCTCAAAGCTATATCTCTTTCTCTGGCCACTCAAACATTATCCCCTCTCAAGTTTCTTTGTTTTCATATTTCGATAAAGAAAAGGTTCCCTATGCTTAAGGTGGGGTTGTCCGCTTTGTTTTCTCTTTTACTTTTCTGGTTTTCTTTTTGCTTTTTCTCCAAATGCGTAGTATTGTCACTTATCAGCTGCATAACCGTAACGAAGAAAGATGGTGGACGCTCAAGAAGCTATAGTTCTGGCAGCATTTGCCTCTTTCAGGATAACCTTACAGATTTTTTTCTCATTATAGTTGCAACTATTTTGATGACCATGACCTAAGTTGAAGGTTATGCATCACTTTTGTTATTTAGATAGACGATCAGCTGAGAAATAATTCTGGTTCATTGTCGTCACTGTCTTTCTTGGATGTATCATTATAGAGACATCGTTTCAGCTGTTTCAAATCTTTCCTCGAGCATGTTCTGATTCATTGAGTCCAGAGTTTCAAACCCGGGATAATATATGAAACATATCAATCAGACTTTTTTTTATAACAAACCTTTACCAAGCATTTTACATGTAAGACTGAGGGTTACTGTGCTCTTCGTTCTCAAGGGAAGATATTGCAGAAAACGTAGAGCTGAAAACATTAGGAGAAACAATAGTCTTGGAAGGAAAAACAGTCTCCATTGATAAAAAGTAGATGAACACGGTGATTGATGTTAATGACCCGTGGAAGGCCAAGACAGTCTTGATGAATCATGAAACCACATGGAACACATATGTAAGGGCTTTGATCTCCCTTGAGGCCACAAGCATTACATGTAAAAAAAAAATCGAGTCTTGGAAGAAGAGTGAGCTGGTGATCATGAGTGGGGGTTCAAAACAATTCTAAGGCAAAGACGACATGTTCCATCAAAACACAAGGCATATCCAAGGTGAAGTTACAAGAATAACAATGATAAAAACAATTCTTTATCAATCTCTCTTGTGTTTGGAGTTTGATTTGGCTTTGATGGCGACGAGGAACCGAACGACGGTGTACAGGAAACACAGAGACGCGTGCTCCTCTGTCTGATTCGTTCGGTGGTCCGGTGATCGAAATGGTTAGTGTTTGATCCAAAAATGGTGTTTATCTTTGTGATGTTTGTTGGAATCAATCAAATAAAGAATCTAAAGATAAAAGCTTAGATTCTTGAGGTTTAGGAGAAATCTTAAAAGAATCAAATGAGAAATGAACATCAAAAGAGTTTATTGATTTAAGATTGTATTACATGTAGGATTACAAGTGTAAATAAATCTAATAATTCATAAACCTTTTGTAAGAAGTGTTCTAAGTCTAAAATGAAAAAGAAGACCCCCCCCTCTAATAAGGAGATAGTTCCTTATTTATAGAAGAAAGATGACTAGAGTTTCATAGTAAAATGAGTCTAATTTATTGTCTAATGGGCCTTGAGGTAGAATGTAAATCTACCCCCAACAATAAGTCCCCCCAAGTTCGTAGAGAGAGATGAAGTCGATCTCTGTGAATTTTACGAATAGGGTTTATTAGACAATAAACTAGACACATTCATGCCTATGATGGTTTAGGCGAGTTTACTTCGAACTTGTGCCTAGTAAAAGGCAAGTTTGCTTTAAACTCGTGCTTAGTGAAAGACGAGTTTACTTGACTCATGCTGAGACAGAGGCGAATTTACTGAGAACTCGTGCCTAGTAGTAGGAGAGTTTCTGTAAACTCATGCCTTGTCAAAGATGAGTTTTTGTAAACTCGTGTCTAACAATAAGTGAGTCTAATGCAAATTTGTGCCTAATAAAAAGCAAGTTGAATTTAAACTCGTGCCTAGTAAAAATAAGTTTACCGAACTTTGCCGACCCGAAGTCTCGTGTTGAGATCGTGTGTGCCGAGCAAGTTATTGGCTTGTGTGTTCGTCAGGCATGATGACGTAAGAAAGCGCCGGCTTGTGCTGATTCAGACAAGTTTGTAGCTGAGAGATCGCCATTCCAAGCATGAGGACATGACAGTAGCACTCACTTGTTGATTCTCTTTGGCTCAACGATCTAATCAACTCTGGTTCACAACAAAAAGCATGATCAGATCAAGGTTAACCAAAAGAACCAGCCAAGTTTTGTATAATTGATAAGCAAGCGATAGTTTAACTTGTGTTAATGCTCGGCTATTGCATATGATGTTAGTAATTTATCAATTACTAATCATTATGCACAGGTTGCAAACAACAAATCAATCAACCGTAATTATCTCATAAAGATTATAAGATACTTATCTTTGAGGATGAGCCTTGTTTGTAACTTGACAAAGAAGTTATTGTGGACGTGATGACATTTTGTGCTGACGATCTCAATGGATCGCTCTTATCAGAGCTGAGATGACGGTGAACTCAAAGCTGATGACTTTATCTTTGTTCCTCACTGTTGAGAGCTCGTTTCCTTTTGCAACCTCTTCTTCGTATTTTTTTTTTTGAGATGACAAACTCGTATGCCGGTTCATGTTCAAAGCGGAGGTTAAGCATGAAGCGTCGAGAGAGTACCACAGGCCTAGTGAGGAAGATAACTTAGGAGTGTGCATGAGCTTGAGCCTCTTGATCCTTGAACTTGAGCTCGAGCTTCTTGATGGCTGACGTGCGTGCATGACCTTTAGCCTCGTGACCGTCGAGCAAGTGATGGAGCTTTAGGCCCGCAAGAAGCTTCGTTGATGGAGCTTTGAAGACGTCATGGTGATGAAGCCATAAGAAACCGGGTGCCGAGATCACATGATCACCTCTGTTTCTCGGCGGTGTACCGGACGAGCTTGAACTTACATTGTTGTTTGGCGTTGACTTGTGCCTAGTAAATCACATGACTGTTGCTCGGCGTTAACCCGCACGATCTCAAGGCTTCTGTCGCAACAAGAGCAGTCATCGACGAGGTGAGACGAGATGGACCTTGAACGGAGGCACGCAAACGAGGCCTTGAAGAGCTTGCCGGTAATGACGTGCTTGTCTAGAGAGCTTTCTTGAAGAAGCAAGACCTTGTTGGAGAGGTTGTCATCGACATGATCATAACCAATTGAACCTTCTCCTCGTCATGAAGGAGCTCTCCTCCTATTCTCACGCTCATGCCAAGGTTAAAGCCTTTGTCGGGTAGAAAGATGCGACCGATTCCCTTTGCTGTGTGAAAGCAAAGGCCAGAGCTGTCCTTGGGCTTCTTGGGATACAGCGATCTCGGGATGAAGAAGAGACAGCACTTGCTACAGCGGTCTCGTCTTAAAGATGAGGCAAGAACTTCCTGTCACTCGGTTTCGTCTTTAACGAAGACGAGGAGCTTGTACTATCCCGTCAGTGTGGCGAGCTTGTGTGATGCAGTGATCAAGCTCGTTTATCAGACGAGAGCCAGAAATGAGCAGGGTCTGTAAGCTTCCGAGCTGACTGGTATGGCCTAGCCCTTAGTTCACCGTGAAATTACGCTCCATTCTATTAAACAAAGACATTAGAAGTTGAAAATAATTCGTAAGAAACTATTTAATAATGCTTTGGAGAGTTATGCAAGGTAGCTTGTCAATTATCTATGGGAACAATCGTTCAAAGTATACAATCCCACTATATAAAAGGGACTATTTTTAAGCTTCCTAAAGCTAGCCACATGCTCAAAATAATCAGGGCCAATCAAATTGCCACGTCACTGCCAGATTAGGCTTCAAATTAAAATCACGATCGGGCTTCCTGTGCGCTAACTCATTCTCCGACTCCGTATTTTTGTTTTGCGCCATCAGCCGAAGTGAAGCCAAACTCAGATAATTCACTTTCACCCAGCCCAGCCCATTAATCCCATCAATCTGATAATTCACTTTATCCCAGCCCAACCCATTAACCCTAATCTACGTATTGTTGAGACTCAAGCCAAAGCGCACACAGCTTTCTCATCCTCTGAATAACCTAATCGCCGTCTCCCCCATTTACCTTTCTCTCATGACGACCCATCTCGAAGCCCATTCCCGAGCCACTCTCTCATAAGCATAATCCCGTGTTCTAAACATCCCGTATTAAATTTTTTAAAACACTCATATCTTAGAAATAGTTTAGAAAATATCTTTATATAAATGTTTTTTTCTTGAATAATATTTAATTATAATTTTTTGTATCTTTTTAACTTTTATAATAAAATTATTGTTTTCAGATAGCTATAAAATATAAATAAGAATTATCTTATTTTAAATTTTTTGATAATTTTATTATATTATTTTAAAATCATTTATTTAATATTAATATAACATATAAATTTTATATGATTAAAATAAAATTCGTTTTTAATTATATATAAAATTCATTAAGGGTATTCTTTTAATTAACACATTAGCGAATCAGTTAGAAATTAATAATAAATCAATAACCTATCTAAAAGTCTAAAACCTAATAAAATATGACAAATAAGAAAAACTAACTAAATTTTAATATAAAATAGAAATTTAATATTACTAATAAAAAATTCATTTTAATATATATATATAATATTAATTAAGGGTATTTTTAAATTAATAAATTAGTGACTTAGCTAAAAATAAATAATAAATCAATGATTTAGCGAAAACCTAATAAAAACATGACAAATAAGTAAATTTACTAAAATTATGGATAATATAAAATATAATTGATTCTTTAATACAAAATTAAAATAAGAGTTTTGTTAAATAAAACATAAGTTTGCCGTATCGGTCTAACAAAAAAAATAATCATTAATAGTGTCGTAGGAATTATGTTTTTCCCATTAGCGAATAAAATTGAAGCATAGTGTTGGAGGATAACTCAACGTGTAGACAAGATTATGGAGATTGACATGGGAGTTGAGGTAACAGACACAACTGTTCTTTCGCAAAGAAACGCTCCTGCTAGACATCCTGGATAAATGAAAAAGACATATCTTTACTTGACTTTGTGTTAATGGATGGTGACTTTCCAATGCTGTTTGGAGTAAGGACCGATATACACGCACCAAATCACCACTGTAAGCGGAAGCTGAAGGTTTGCTATGGGCAATGCAAGTGATACTGAAGTTTAGACACAGAGAGATGGTCTTTCAATCGACTGTGAACAACTGGTTATGCTTATTCAAAAGGAGAAAGATTGGCCTGTGTTGGACTCGGAGCTCAACGAAATACAGGCTGTATCTAAAGAATTTTCTGAACTTTCTATTGCTTATATTGCTAGAGCTTTAAAATTCCGTATGAATAGCCTAGCAAAAGGTGTCCGATCACGCGCATCTCAATCAGCTTTTGTAAACCCTTTTGCACCAAGTTGGCTAGCCCCACAAGCTAGCATGAGGATGTCAAAAAAGAGAATAAAGTTAAAAGTGAAACTAAATATCTCAATGAACAAATTTATCAGAAGTCCATATTTATGTGGATGTCTATATAGGACAAACAATTTTTTTAGACAATTATAGAATATAGTCACGAAAATCAATCCTAATATATATAATTTAAAAAAACCATCAAAATTTTCAATATTACACCAAATAAGAATATAAAGACCAACTATATT
This sequence comes from Brassica napus, assembly GCF_020379485.1. Classification (NCBI taxonomy): domain Eukaryota; kingdom Viridiplantae; phylum Streptophyta; class Magnoliopsida; order Brassicales; family Brassicaceae; genus Brassica; species Brassica napus. The sequence continues at coordinate 45,637 of NC_063452.1, read as the reverse complement.
CTCTTTATGTATAATGTATTGTGGTAAGATTCAAAAAAATTAACTTACTTTACAGTAAGGAAAAACTAGATTTTTAATTCCAAATTTACAATAAAAACATAACATTTTATAAAACTAAACAATTGACATAATAGTACAAAAATATGAAGAAAAAAACAAAATACTATCCGCGCGTAGCGCGGACAAGGACCTAGTAATTTATAACATTGACTCAGCGAATGAATAATTGATAAATAATTAATCAAGAATCCACGACTTGCACAAAGTGTGAAGTATTATTTAGTGGTAATGGATAATTGACCAAAATATTGAAAAGGAGACTTATCTTTTTTTTTTGTGTAGGCAATTTTGATGGAGATATCTTGTGCCAGTCTGGAGGGATTTCGAACAGGAAGGTATCTTGTAGTTACCAGGTCCACAAGTGAGTAGATTCCCTGGTTTAATCCATTTATGAGATGCATCTCCCCATTTCACTTCTTCTAGAGCTACCCATCCTAACCCTTGTACGAATGCTCCTTCTATCTGCAAAACATGTTCAGGTTTCAGACACAAACGCAACACTCTTGTCTTAATGATTTCAAGTGGTTTTGTTTCAAGTACTTGTCCAATATCTATGGCTGGGTTAAGAGAATATCCCAGGTCCAACTTTATATCGACCGTTTTTGTGTGAAAGTCACCGGTTAATGTATCGATCTCAACTTCCGCAAATGCAGCTCCGTAGGTGTAATATCTGAATGGGTTTCCTTTACCGGAGATCCAGTCAAAGCCAACATCGGGAACAATGTAAAAGCCATGAGCAGAGAGGTCTATTCGTTGAAAATAGCATGCACTTGCCAGCTACATACCAATCAAAACAAAGCAGGTTAAGAGAGTTTTATTCATCAAAAGGCAAAGAATGTTTCATTGAGTTACCTCAGCAAAGGAGTTGCCACTGAGCTTAGTGGCAAGAGGCTCCATTCGTGCTTTAATCTGCTCACACCGTACATGTCAGAGCTCAGAGAAGCAGCGGTTGGTGACGCATTTGGAACCTATCAAAATATAGAGCAACGAACAGTTTTGTGCCTGAAACATAGTTACATATTATTTCTTAACACTTTATATTATAAATATTACCTTGTCGGTGCTCGTCTCTGATACAAAAACGGAACTAAGGGGAATGTTAAAGGCAAAAGCAGCAACTTGGGCAACCTTCGTATGCAATCCTTGACCCATCTCTACACCTCCATGTGTCACCAAAACAGTGCCGTCTGTGTACACATGAACAAGAGCACCTGCCTAACACCCAAAATAAAAAATGGATAAGTAACAAAAACTCTGTTTCTTGCTTCGCAAGAAATGGTAGTGCAAAGTGGACTGTTTCTTACCTGGTTCATGAACTTTTTGGTAAATGAAACGCCAAACTTTGTAGGAACCATAGCCACACCACGCTTTTTCCACCGGTTGTGGCTATTAAAATCGTCGACTTCTCTACGAGCCTTTAGAAAGTTGCAAGACACTTTCAGCTCCTTCCAGAGCTGATGCAGTGTGCAATGCTGAATACACTGAGAGTAATGTGTGATAGAGCCTTCCACTTGAAAGTTCATCTCCTAAATTGACACGCAAGAAAACATCAAAACATGAGAAAAAATTCCTATGAACTTTCAGGAACATTATGATTTCTTCAACTCACTTTGATTTCTTCAGGGCTTCTATCCAGTTCAGCTGCGATTCTCTGGATCCAGTTTTCGGTTATAAGCATGCCTTGCGGACCTCCAAAGCCTCGGAAAGCAGTGTTGCTAGGATAGTTAGTAAAGCAAACGTTCCCTCTGATCCTCACATGTGGGATCTCATAGACATTATCAGAGTTAAACATGGCAATCTCAAGAACAGCTTGGGAAAGATCCAAAGAGTTTCCACCATTGTTGTAGACTTCAAGGTCATACGCCAATACTTTCCCACCATTAGTAAACCCAACCTGTAAATAGTATCGGAATAACAATTAATAAGAAAACGCTTTATCTAATAACCACAGAGGATGATGATACCTTGTACTTTCCAACAAAACTATGACGGTGACCAGATATCATCATGTCCACATCTCTGTCCAGTATGAGTTTCACCGGTCGGTTCAATAGGTAGGCAGGAACAGAAGCTGCAGCAGCTATGAAGGCTGATCACCACAATTCTTTTAGTTTTGCACACCACTTTAGAAAATGGAAGGCCAAGAACATGTGAAACATATTGCTGGTGCCTATGAGGATCCTACATATATTTAAATCAAGCAGAAAAAAAAAACATTTTTCATTTAAAATCATAATTAGTTGATATAACATTATAACCTATAGAGACCTTAGGGCTATCAACTTGTTGTAGAGTGATAACAATAACATTTTAGATGATGTTGTAAATACTAAATATTATGGTTACTTGAGTGGATGAGATCATATGAACTTCGTTGCCACCATCACTTGTCCAGACCAAACTACCATGGGCTCCATGTAAAAGTGTTCCTGGCTGCCCATTTGAACCTCTCCATTTATTATCCTATCTCACTGACCTGACTGAAAGCATAGCTCTACATCTCCTTTCCTTAGCATTTTCTCTGTGTTTGGGTGGAAACTTTTAGCAGCAATAGCCTCCTTGATTGATAATATTGCTGGTAATATAGCATTTTCATGTGTATCCGCAACAACCACACCAATGACCTGAAAAAATCCAGACACAGTTTAGCGATAATCTAAGAAATAAAAAGTTTCAAGTCTTCTTACTTGTCCCACACATGTGACCACATCTGTAGCAAATAATTCTTCATCAGCTACCACAGGTCCAATCTTATTGTCTGTTGGAACGTCTTTGGCAAGAAACATACCAGCAAAACCACGTGAAGATTTGGATTTCGAGTATATTGAAAATATGCGAGCATGTGGCATTTTGCTTAGCACTAAGGCAGCATGCATCGTATTAGGAGGCACTGGGGCATCAGTATATTCTGCTTCCCCTGTGACCTACATGAAAGTTCAAGAGTGTTGAGAGTTGAGACATTGTGTTATGCTTTGATTTCACGATTTCCTTCTATAATAGTTTACTGAAAAATGCTTTGATAAGCAATCATTTTCTACCCAAGAGAAGAGAGATACATCTTTCTTCCATGTTTGAATAGGCAGAGATAACACAAAGAATGGTGATAACAACACTCGGTTACACTATGATTCACAGCGATTGTTCTTTAAATCCTCAAGAATCTGTTACCTATAAATTTATAAGAAAACAGCTCACCTTTTTAAAATAAAATAAAAATAAGTTCGATAGAGATCATCAAATTCATAATGGAAGTGAACTTGTCCAAGGAAGAATATAAGAAACTTGAACGAACAAAACATCTTTCCTCATCAACGAAACCAATATGTGCAAGAAACGGAGCAAAGGTATGTCTCTGAGATTCTTCCAAGCAACTTGAAGTAGATAGGGTACTTGCAACGATCCTTACACGGCCCCTTGCAAAACGGACGAGTTACACTATTATTGAGCTCCACCTCAAACGATTTGCACCAAATCTCTGCTATACTTCTTGGCATGAGCCCTGCAGAGTCTCCGAGCACACATTCTGTATGCAAACTAGCCCGCTGATCTTTACAAGTGTAGAACCATTCCTTTGGATTGGTTTCTCTCTCACAAATATCACACCAATATTTACCACTTGCCTCTTCCTCTTCGCCATAGCACAGTGAGAGAGGATGATCGTCTACTCTGTGCTTCACCACTTGTGGTAGAGTGGCGCATTTGAAGCACAATACAAATCTACAATCATCTTCAATGCACCTGAGCACATAATCTTCCTTGCTGTTTTTGCAACCATTGCATATTTCTACTTCTTCTGTTGGAATGTAATATAAGGGATGATGGGGATGACTTGGATGGAGAAATGGCTCAGAAATTGAACCGCACAAGACATCAAACTCCTTACCCCCATCCTTGTACATGAAACCATTGGACCTTCGATAGCAAGCATCACAACTGAAGACTTCTAGGTCCTTGTTTGTAACTAAAGTGAGGCGTTCATTGTGTAGTACATGCCTTTTCTTTTTAGGACATTCAGCACACTTCTGATGGAGAGAAAAATGACAATCCATACATCCATAAAAGGATTGGAGACCGATGGGATGGATGCATGCGCTGCATCGTTTGTTATTCTCATACAAAACACCATTCCCATGGATTCGTCTTAGGTAATGCTCTTTGTGGCTGAAATGTTGTATTGTGTTTTCATCTATTACCACATATGGTTTTGTACCTTCTTCTTCTTCGGGTACTCCTTCGAGTTCTTTCCCGTTCCACACATCATTTCTGGTAGCACATTTAGAATGAAAGACATAGCCAGGACACCTCTTACAATAAAACCCTCCACAAGTCCAGTCCACCTTCTTGCGACAAACTCCGCAGACAGAATTCATAGCAGCGTCACCAAGAACGGAAGTACGAGAAACACGGTGATCATGCCGGTTGATGTTAATGACACGTGGAAGGCCAAGACAGTCTTGATGGATCATGAAACCACAATCAAAGCATGCGTAAGGGCTTCGATCTCCTTTTAGACCGCAAGCATTACATGTAAAAGAATCGAGTCGTGGAAGAAGGGTGAGTTGGTGATCATGCACTTTCGGATCAACAAGAGATTTTTGTGGTGGGTTCAAAACACAAGGCATATCCAGTGTGAAGTTGCAAGAAGAACAATTATAAAACAATTCTTTGTCAATCTCTGTTCCGCAAAGACGACATTTACCATCAGAATAGTCCGGTGGCGGACCTGTGAGGAGCTTAAGAGGATGCAAGGAGTGGTAAGGATGGTTTACCTCTGTCGGATGATCTGTTGCTGGGTGCCATACACAATCCACGTGGAAGGCTACATCGCATTCATCACATTTGTAAGTAAGTCCAACACTAGCCTTCCCGCATTTAGCAGAACAGTTGAACAAAATCGGTTCCTTGACAAGTGTGAGCTTGTGGGGGTGAGTCTCAAAATTGTCAATAACATCTGGTGGTGGGTACTTGGCACAGTGTAGATCCAAGTCGAAGTCACACATCTGACAACGATAGCATAGCTTTGCGATTTTCCAACCACATAAATCACATATGTTACCTCCTTTATCATGTCGAAGCTGGAGAGTGTGATTGGGGTGAGATGGGTGGTCGATGAATTGAGAGAGCTCGTTGTTGCCACATTTCTTGTGGACGAAAAAGACACAGAGTTTACAATAGTAGCCGTCACTCTGTGATTCATATCTCCCACAACACTCACCTCTCCTCAGATCATTCCAAGGCATCATAGGATGCTCGTCAAACAATGGTAACAACACTCCTCCCTCAGATTCCATTTGGTGGTCGTATACGAAGAGAGGAGAAGAAGATGGCTAAATCCCAAAGTTGCATAAAATTTCAAAGCTAGGTTAGATGGTTAGTCTGAGAGGCGTTCTTATAGACTTACTTTTTTACTTTTGGTGGTCATTCAATAATAATTAAAGTACTTCTCAATTATCATGGTTGATTAGTTAACTATATTTAGGACAGAAACCGACAAATACAATTAATGGGAAATTCTTTTCGCTCTAGCTTTTGTATTAGTTTATTGAATATTGAATAAAGAGCTATTCCAATAAGTAAACATGATTGATTATGTAATTGACTGAGAGAGTCAGTTGTCAGTTTCTCTGTGCGCCAAAACTCCTTACACTTTGCTTCATAATACTGTCGAAGTTGTAAGAGCATTTCTAAGGGGACTCTATTTTTTCCTCTATAATTTACACTAAAATAGAGTAACTCTATTATAGAGTTGAATTTGCTTCAATGGTTCACTCTATAATAGAGTTACTCTATAATAGAGTGAAATATAGAGTAATCTCATTTTTTTACTCCAAATATAGAGTGAAAAAATAAGAATACTCTATATTTCACTCTAGAATAGAGTAACTTTATTATAGAGTGAACCATTGGAGCAAATCCAACTCTATAATAGAATTACTCTATTCTAGAGTAAAATATAGAGAAAATTATAGTGTAGCATTGGAGATGGTCTAACCACTGCTGGTTTCATCTTTGTATTGTGGAATGTAATACAAAGGATGATGATGCGTCACATAATATATCGTAACGTAAGGGAGAATGGGCTTTGAGAATTTACAAAATATATATAATTCAAAAAATTCACAATCAGTTACATGTATTTCGGAGTAGACAGTGATTTTGATTGTGTCTAAAAAAACAAAAAAAAAAAAAACAGTGATTTTGGTCACATAAGCAAAGTCTCAAACACTACTTGGTACAGAAGTTACTGCTTGCTTATGTCGGGAAAACCTGTGAGTCTACCATCCTCATGTCTCAAACACTAAGCTTAGGGCTGAAATCTAAACTCACAAAAGGAGAAATAAACTCATCGAAACAAGCCATCCTAATATACGCTCCGGGGTGGCAGGAGTGTCCAGATTGAACCATTTCCTGCCAAGACCCACCGATCGGCTCTAGCCGCTTTGATCGCATCTTTAATCGCAAAGAAAACGGAGGCTCACCAACTGTTTTTGACCAATGTATCTTGGGTCAGTTTCTTGACTTGTAAGTAAAGTAACAAAGCTTTGGGTGTGTGCTTTTTATATACCTTGAGAAGAGAAACCTATAAGTTGAAGGGAATCCCCGGTTTAATCCATTTTTGAGCTGCATCTCCCCATTTGACTTCTTCTAGAGCTACCCATCCTAACCCTTGCACAAATGCCCCTTCTATCTGCAACATGGTGAGATTTCAGACATAAAGACAACACTCTTTTGTTAAGATTTCAAGTGATTTTGTTTTTGTTTCAAAGAGAAGAGTGAGTACTTGTCCAATATCCCAGGTCCAACTTTACATCGACTGTTCTTGTATGATAGTTACCAGTTAATGTATTGATCTCAACTACTGCAAATGCAGCTCCATAGGTGTAATATAAATTTGTAGTGATTTTTGACTAGCGATTGTTGGCAAGGCTGAGTCAAGCACCAGAATTTCAAAAGATGATGTTCATAAGCTTGTTACACTATGTGTCACAGTGATTTTTATTATTATTTCTCAAGAATCTGTTACCTATAATTTTAAAGAAAATAGCACGCCTTCTGTTATAACAAACATTATGGGTATGATAAGTACATTAGGGATATCAACTCATAATGGAAGTGAACTTGTCCAAGGAAGAATACAAGAAATTCTAAAACGAATAAATATCTTGCCTCATGGCGTACTTTATTACACTTTATAGTTTTAATGATTTATATCTATAGACCTCTCGAAATTAATTAAGATGAGCAAAAATAAGAGCAAGCGTATGTTCCTGAGGTTCCAAGCAACTTGAGTTTGATAGGGTACATGCAACGAGACTTACACCTGCTGCAAAATGGGCGAGTTACACTATTATTGAGCTCCACCTCATATGATTCGCCCCACAACTTTGCTACGCTTCTTGGCATGAGCCCTTCAAAGTCTCCGAGCACACATTCTGTATGCAAACTAGCCCGCTGATCTTTACACGTGTAGAACCAGTTATTTGGATAGGTTCTTTCCTCACAAATGTCACACCAGTATTTACCACTTGCCTTTTTCTCGCCATAGCATAGTGAGAGAGGATGATCATCTATTCTGTGCTTTACCACTTGTGGTAGAGTGGCACATTTGAAACCCAATACATATTCACAATCACCTTCAACGCACCTAAGCATCCGACGTTCTATGTTGCTGCAACCATCGCATAGTTCTCCTGTTGGAATGTAATATAAGGGATGTTCGGGATGACTTGGATGGACAAATGGCTCCGAAATTGAACCGCACAAGACATCTAACTTCTTATCACCATCCTTGTACATGAAACCATTGGACGTTCGATTGCAAGCATCACAACTGAAGACACGTAGCTCCTTGTTCGTAACTAAAGTAAGCTGTTCATTGTGTAGCACATGCCATTTCTTTTTAGGACATTCAGCACATTTATGATGGAGAGAAAAATCACAATCCATACAGTCATAAAAGGATTGGAGACCGATGGGATGGGTGCATGCACTACACCACTTGTTATCCTCATAGAGAACACCATTCCCATGGATTCGTCTTAGGTTATGCTCTTCATGGCTGAAATGATGTATTGTGTTGTCATCTAACACCACATATGGTTCTGTATCTTCTTCTTCTTCAGGTACTCCTTCGAGTTCTTTTCCGTTCCACACATCCTCTCTAGTAGCACATTTAGAATGAACGACATAGCCAGGACACCTTTGACAAGAAAACCCACCACAAGTCCAATCCACCTTCTTGCGACAAACTCCGCACACAGAATTCACAACACCAAGAACCGAAGTACGAGAAACACGGTGATCATGCCGATTGATGTTAATAACACGTGGAAGACCAAGACAGTCTTGATGGATCATGAAATCACATTGAACACACATGTAGGGGCTTCGGTCTCCTTTCAGCCCACAAGCATTACATGAAAAAGAAAAGAGTCTTGGAAGGAGGGTGATTTGGTGATCATGAACATTCAAATCAACAAGAGATTGTGGTGGTGGATTCAGAACACAGCGCATATCCAAGGTGAAGTTACAAGAAGAACAATGATAAAACAATTCTTCATCAACCTCATTTTCGCAAAGACGGCATTTACCATCAGAATAGTCTGGTGGTGGACCCGTGAGGAGTTTAAGAGGATGCAAGGAGTGGTAAGAATGGCTTACCTCTGGCGAGTAATTTAGCTCTCCTGTTGGGTGCCATACACAATCAACATGGAAGGCGACATCACATTCTTCACATTTGTAAGTAAATCCATCACCAGCTTTCCCGCATTTAGCACAACAGTAGAACTCGGTCAATTCCTTGAGAAATGTAAGCTTGTGGCTGTGCGTCTTGAAATTTTCAATAACTAGTGGTGGTGGGTGCTTGGCACAGTCTAGATCCACTTTGAAGTCACACACCTTGCAACGATAGAATGTATTCCAAGTTTCCCTTCCACATAAACGACATATACAAAAACCTTTCTTAGATCGAATCCGGAGAGTGTGATTGGGGTGAGATGGGTGGACGATGAATTCAGAGAGATTGTCGCCACATTTCTTGTGCACGAAAAAATCACAGTTTATACAATAGTATCCATCACTCACAGATACGAAGCGTCCACAACAATCACCTTTCCTCAAATCATTCCAGGGCTTCATAGGATGCTCGTGGATTAATGGAAACGACAGTCCCTCAGACTCCATTTGGTAGTTAGTAATAGAAGAGATAGGGGAAGAAGAAAGATGGGTAAATCTCAAAGTTGGATCAAACTTCAAAGCTATGTTAGATCCGATCAGTCTCAAAGGCATTCTTTTAAAATAATATAGACTTGCATTTAGTTTTGGTGGTGTCACTAAATAACAATTAAAATAGTTATCACTTATCATGGTTGAATAGTTTAGTATATTTAGGACAGAAACCAACAACTACAACTAAGACTACTAATGAGTTATTAGCATTTAATAAAACTAAGACTACTACTAGTATAAGAGCAGTTCCATCTGTAAGCTCCTTAATGAGTTTTTAGCATTTAAAAAAAAAGAAAAAGAAATTAATTTAGGTGAGAGAACGTTGAAAGGTTCTGATTACAGGGTTTTAAGAATCGATACCAAACTTAAAAGGACAGATGTCATTGCAGTATTGTTTCAATTGGTTTTGGAAAATTAATACATAATTAAATTATTATAATAACATTTTTTTTTTTTTTAGAACCTTTCACAGGTTGTAACCGATGGAGCTGGCCTAATAATGGGATAAAACAGTTCAATTTTTTTCAACAGCTTCCATGCTGAATAAAATTAAAGTGAGCCCAACAGTAACCCATGACAACATATGAAAAAAAAGTGATATTTCATTGGGTTCCACATGCAACATTTTATTGGTTAAAAAATCTGTGTGCTTTCTTTTCTCCTCTAAATTATTAAAACTTAATTATTTTATGGTGACTTATATTTTTCAAAACAAAAATTATACCAAAAATCATCATTTTTAATGATTAGTCTCATTCTTTTTGGATATATAATTTTTTTTGTCATTTTCACTATTTTTTAATTTTATTTGTTTAATGGTGATTTTTATTTTTTGTATTTATTATTTTTAAAATATAAAACAATAAAATATTTTAAAGTTTTTAAGTTTAAGATATTTAAACTTGAAATATATTTTAATATATTGTTTACAAAATGAAATATTTTTTAAAAATATGAGATAAAATATTGGGGTAGGGTATTGAATGTTTTAAAAAAAAACCATTGTAGATGTACACCGTCGATTAAAATGAGGTGAAAAAGACGGTCTTCTAGGATATCTTCTGCGGAGGTGCACTTAGGCGCTAGTCGGGTTACCTCCGGGGTGTCCGGATTACCTGGATTATCAAAAAAAACCATTATAGATGAAAAAAGTTAGATGGTTGTTGAATTATTATGTGGAAGAAAGAGATGATGATGTGGAATGTAAAAAGTGTAATTTAGGATGTTGAAAAATTGTGACTATTGTATATAGTGTAATGGGAAATTCTTTTCGTACAACTTTCATCATTATATGGAATGGTTGCAAGTGAGAATTATAAGTGCTCTAGCTTTTACATAAGTTTATTGAATATTGAATAAACAGCTATTCCAAGGTATATGTGGAGAGCATAATCATATAAATAAGTAAATGTGAGTGATAGTAACGGTTAGTAATTGACTGAGAGAGCCAGTTCTGAGTCTCTTTACAATTTGCTTCATAATGATTGTCCAAGTTGCAACTACTGCAGGTTTCATCTTGTAAAATGGAATGGAATACAAGGGATGAGGGGTCACATGATATATTCGTAACGTAAGGGATGAGACTTTACGATATACATTATTCAAAAGAGCACTTAAGTGATTTTGGTCACCTAAGCAAACGCCTCAAACACAACTTGGTACAGAAGTTATTGCTTATGTCTGGAAAACCTGTGAGTTTACACCTCCTCATGTCTCAAACACTAAGCTCAGGACAGAAATCTGAACTCACAAACGGACAAGTAAACTCATCGAAACAAGCCATCCTGATACGTTCTGGAGTAGCAGGAGTGTCCAGAGGGAACCATTTGCTGCCAAGACCCACCTCGGCTCGAGCCGCTTTGACTGCATCTTTAATCGCAAATAAAACCGATGATGCCAGGAAAAACGGAGGCTCGCCAACCGCTTTGGACGAATGTATCCCCTTTGAGTTTGGATTCCCCTAATAGAAAAAAAAACATCTTGGGTAAGTTTCTTGCCTTCCAAGTAAAGTCACAAAGTTTTCTATTGTTACATATATATACCTTGAGAAGAGAAACATTGAAGTTGAATGGAATTTCGTTAATGGAAGGTATCTTGTAGTTTCCAGGTCCACAAGTGAGTAGATTCCCCGGTTTAATCCATTTATGAGATGCATCTCCCCATTTCACTTCTTCTAGAGCTACCCATCCTAACCCTTGTGCGAATGCTCCTTCTATCTGCAAAACATGTTTAGAGTTCAGAGTTCAGACACAAAACAAAACACTCTTGTCTTATGGTTTCAAGTGGTTTTGTTTCAAGTACTTGTCCAATATCTATGGCTGGGTTAAGAGAATATCCGAGGTCCAACTTTATATCGACTCTTCTTGTGTGAAAGTCACCGGTTAATGTATCGATCTCAACTTCCGCAAACGCAGCTCCATAGGTGTAATATCTGAACGGGTCTCCTTTACCAGAGATCCAGTCAAAGCCAACATCGGGAACAATGTAAAAGCCATGAGCAGAGAGGTCTATTCGTTGAAAATAACATGCACTTGCCAGCTACATAACAGTCAAAATGAAGAGAGTTTTATTCATCAATAATGCAAAGAAGGTTCCATAGGTTCAAGTAGAGTTACCTCAGCAAAAGAGTTGAAACTGAGCTTAGAGGCAAGAGGCTCCATTCGTGCTTTAATCTGCTCACAAGCGTCCAAAACCGCAGCACCGTACATGTCAGAGCTCATAGAAGCAGCGGTTGGTGACGCATTTGGAACCTATCAATATATAGAGCAGCGAACAGTTTTGTAATTCAAACATGGTTACATCTCAACACTTCAGTTTGATATATTTATAATAAATGTGACCTTGTCGGTGCTTGTCTCTGATACAAAAACGGAACTAAGGGGAATGTTAAAGGCAGACGCAGCAACTTGAGCAACTTTTGTATGCAATCCTTGACCCATCTCTACACCTCCATGTGTCACCAAAACAGTACCGTCTGTGTACACATGCACAAGAGCACCTGCCTGACATCCAAAAATCAATATGGATAAGTAACAAAAACTATGTTTCTTGCTCGGCAAGACATTATAATGCAAGCTAGATAAAACAAAAGTTACCTGGTTCATGAACGTTTTAGTAAATGATACGCCAAACTTTGTGGGAACCATAGCCACACCACGCTTTTTCCACCGGTTATGGCTATTAAACTCATCAACTTCTCTACGAGCCTTTAGAAAGTTGCAAGACACTTTCAGCTCCTTCCAGAGCTGATGCAATGTGCAATGCTGAAGACACTGAGAGTAATGTGTGATAGAGCCTTCCACTTGAAAGTTCATCTCCTAAAGTAACACCCAAGAAAGCATCAAAAAAGGAGGGAACATTCCTAAACATAATAAAACATTCAACTCACTTTGATTTCTTCAGGGCTTCTATCAAGTTCAGCTGCAATTCTCTGAATCCAGTTTTCAATTATAAGCATGCCTTGTGGAGCTCCAAAGCCTCGGAAAGCAGTGTTGCTAGGATAGTTAGTAAAGCAAACGTTCCCTCTGATCCTCACATGTGGGATCTCATAGACATTATCAGAGTTAAACATTGCAATCTCAAGAACAGCTTGGGAAAGATCCAAAGAGTTCCCACCATTGTTGTAGATTTCAAGGTCATACGCCAATACTTTCCCATCATTTGTAAACCCAACCTGTAAATTTAGCAGAAAAACAATTAAAATGATTTTTTTTTTTTGGTGAGTCCAAAAAATGGAAACAAGAGGGGAAGATACCTACCTTGTACTTTCCAACAAAACTATGACGGTGACCAGATATCATCATGTCCACATCTCTGTCCAGTATGAGTTTCACTGGTCGGTTCAATAGGTAGGAAGGAACAGAAGCAGCAGCAGCTATGAAGGCTGATCTCGTTTCCTTGCCACCAAAGCCACCACCAATTCTTTTGGTTTTGCATACCACTTTAGGCATTGGAAGACCAAGAACATGAGAAACATATAGCTGGTGCCTATGAGGATCCTACATATATTTAAATCAAGCAGAAAAAAAAACATTTTTTCATTTAAAATCGTAATTAGTTAATATAAACTACAGTGACCTAAGGGCTATCTACTGGTTGTATGCTTACTTGAGTGGATGAGATCATATGAACTTCGTTGCCTCCATCACTTGTCCAAACCAAACTACCATGAGGCTCCATGTAAAAGTGTTCCTGGCTGCCCATTTGAACCTCTCCTTCTATTATCCTATCGCACTGACCTGACTGAAAGCATATCTCTACATCTCCTTTCTTTAGCATTTTCTCTGTGTTTGGGTGGAAACTTTTAGCAGCAATAGCCTCCTTGATTGATAATATTGCTGGTAATATAGCATTTTCATGTGTATCCGCAACAACCACACCAATGACCTGAAAAAATCCAGACACAGTTTAGCGATAATCTAAGAAATAAAAAGTTTCAAGTCTTCTTACTTGTCCCACACATGTGACCACATCTGTAGCAAATAATTCTTCATCAGCTACCACAGGTCCAATCTTATTATCTGCTGGAACGTCTTTGGCAAGAAACAGACCAGCAAAACCACGTGAAGATTTGGATTCTGAATCATCAATAGAAATTATGCGAGCATGTGGCATTTTGCTTAGCACTAAAGCAGCATGCAAGGTATTAGGAGGCACTGGAGTATCATCAGTATATTCTGCTTCCCCTGTGACCTACATGAAAGTTCAAGAGTGTTGTAGAGTTGAGACATTGTGTTATGCTGGAAATAACGACTTTACTTACACTCAAGCATCTTTCTCTTGTCTACTCTTATCACATATATCAATCAACAAGACATGTGTTACACCACTTGAACTAGCTTGGCTAAGAAAATAACCAGCATGAGAATCCATTTTGAGAACATTGGATGGAACAATGGAATATTCGCCTCAGGCCCCAAATGAGAATCAATTTTGAGAACATTGGATGGAACATTTGCCTCAGGTCCCCAATTTTTTTAAAAAAAAATTATATATACATATGTTTCTAAATTTGTAAAAAGAAAAAATTTAGACCCTCAGACTATTGAAAATCTTTACTAAATAGCTCCCAAAATAACCAGCACGAGAATCAATTTTGAGAACATTGGATGGAACATTCCCCTCATTCCCCCAAAAACTTTTTTAGAAAATTATTGAATTCTTTACTAAATCGTCTTTAGCCCTTGAGAGGGCAAGCCCTGCCAACATACCTGCATTCTTGCTGAAAGATGGACTTCCGGCAAGCCAACAGCTGTTCCCTGCTTTACTGTCTCATAGTCTTGTCTTCCAGCTCTACATGGCCGAGAAAAAGACTGCACAGCTGACATATGAGAGGGTGGGAAGGTCTCTATAGTTGGCTTTACATCGCGTACATGATGAGAAACCCATAAGAAGAACTTAAAGAAGAAGCTTAGGACTAGAGACTTCCGAAACTCCACCATACCACCAGGAGCGTCTTCATCAATCAACACATCACTTTGTATAACCTTCAACGCATCTTGAAGAAGACCTTTGCTCCAACTCTTTCCAATTAGAAACTCCTCAGTATTTCTTGCACGCAAAGTAACCGGAGCCACACCACCAAAAGCAACAGATGCGTCAGAAACGAACAGTTCTTGACCTCTCTCTTCTAGAAACACACGCATTCCACCGTTGACGATAGCTATATCATCCTCTCTACGGTGGGCCTGTTTAAACTCTTTCACATACTCCAAAGGCCTCGTCCACGGTATGAACACTGACAACAAGATCTCGTTGCTCTCCATATCCACTTTACGGTAGCCACTGAAGAAATCTCTTGCACGTACCGACCTAACGTCTCCGTAGCAGTTGATTATCTTGAACTCTGCTCTTGAAGCCATCCAAGGAGGGTTTAGATCAGATATAGGACTAGCTGTACATATGTTCCCACCAACGGAAGCAACGTTTCTTATCTGTGTCCCAGCAAACCACTTCAGCTGCTCAGTAAAAGCCTTGCAAGCTGATGTCTCATGTGCAGGACGCTCCTTTACAACGTTCTTGAATAGTCTCAGAAGCTCCGAGAGTCTCAAAGCAGAACCAATCTCTACCCCACTATCATTAACATTCACTGTGTTGAGTTCTGGGACTTGACCAACATATATCAGCACCTGATACTGTAACCTCTTCAGCCTCATTTCGATTCCCACCTCTGTGTTACCTACCACTAGCTTTGCTTCAGGATGTTTTGCCTTGAGACGGAGCAAGTACTGAAGTCTCACGGGTCTGTACCATATCATCCCTCCATCTCCTCTCAACTTCAAGGAAGCTAACTTCCTCAGTAAAAGTTCAGGAGGGAAGATAAGCTCCTTCTCCGTATACTTAGCCCCATCTGTCTCACTATAAGAGATGGGCTGGTATCTACCGTCACCACATGAACAAGGTTTGCCAGTAGATGGGCAAATACTTGAACCGTCTTGGAGGCTAAGCGAAGATAAACCACTGTATAAGGCGTCGTCAGTTTTTGCGAAAACACGGAAGGCATCAACAATGGGTCTGTAACCAGTACAGCGGCATAAGTTTCCTGCAAGAGACTCTTCGATGTCCTCTTCAGAAGGTGAGTTTTTATTTGACCTCAGTAAGGCATACATGGACATGATAAACCCGGGAGTGCAAAACCCACATTGGGAACCATGGGAAGATGCCAATGACTCCTGCAGAGAGAATGAGGATCATATGAGGACTAGTCAGGGCCGGTCCTAGGTGAAGCCGGATAAAACATTCGTCTTTAAGCACCCAAAATTTTTGAAAAAAATTATATATAAATAGACCTCTAAATTTGTAAAAGAAAAATTTTAGGTCCCCAAAATATTGAAATCTTTCTTAGACTGTCTCAGGGATAGTGGACATAGATTCTCCAGAAAGTAGAGCCAAAAAAAGAACCATCTACCTGAAGTGGGTGCAAGCCGTGCTTGCGTTGACCAACTCCCTCAATGGATATTACATGCATTCCTTCTACAGAATACAGAGGTGCTAAACAAGCGTTGACAGCATAGTGTCTGCAATTATAAAATTCTGGTTGGAGAAAGAATCAACAAGAAGGGCTTAACTCAACCAACATATAGAGAGAAAGAGACGCACATGCATTTGTTTGATGTTCTGTCATAATTAGAGACCATCACCGTGCAAGCCCCACAACCACCTTCACCGCACCCCAGCTTTGTCCCGGTCAGTCCTAAATCTAAAGGAAACAAGAAAGGCTTTTTTAGCAAGTTATATAAAAACTTTTATGCATATAGTCTTTACTGAGATGTATACAATTCATATTTAAACTAATCAATGGATGAAACCAAAATAAAAAAAAATCCCACAATTCAAGTCTTTGCATCTCTAAAGTTGATTTGAAAACTGAACTTGTTGAGTACTTTTAACCATTTACTCATTCCCAAACACTAGAACTTTATCGGAAACCAAAGACCAAAAATACAAGAGTAAAGTGATTATCATGTAATATACACACCTCGGAGGTATTCAAGAAGTGTCATATGAGCAAGGCCATCAGGTAACACTCTACGAACGCCATTGACGTACAGTATCGCCTCCGTAAACTCGTCTCCGATCTGCTCCATCTCTCCTTCCTTCTTCAGTGAACCCATAAGTCAAATGATTATCGTTGAACTTAAGAGAGGACTAACAAAAGCAAGAAGATGGAGAAACTGATCATGATTAAAGTCAAAGTCAAGCACAAGGAGAGACTATGATGAGAGCATACTTTTCTTTATGTCTGAATGTAATATATGTATCTGTCGTTGTCAGTTTCTCCATTATGCAATCCAAATCCTTTGGTTTTGTCTAAAACACCCACTAAACATAGTAGTACCACTGTTCTTAGTCGTTAGCAAACATTGTTGAATTTTCCACGGTTGAATATGTCAGCTTCACACGCAGCGACGTAAAGCGAACGGCACCTACACTTCTTCAATGCAAGCTCACCAAAACGGTCTTCGCTTCTAAGGGGCTGACACACGTCATCGATTGCTTGACCGACCGGTCAGATCCAAAATCCGGTTAAGAAACCGGGTCATGGTTGTTCTGATAGCTCTCATATTTGAACGCACCACATAGCCGAGCTTTATGGCCCCTTGGTCCCACGTGAACCTCTTTGCAACGTTTGCAAACTTCTGACCAGCTCTCACTTTCTCCCACGCCATCAGAGCGTTTGCACCAACGTGGAGACCAATTATATCATCTGTATACTTGGAGTTAGTGTTTACTATTTACTTTTTTTAGAAGGAGAATAAAACATGGACTATTTTAATTTAGATTTATTCTACGTATTATACGTTTGTTTGATAATATTCAAAATGTAGAGAAAAATCTATCAATATGTGTTGCAGTTCTTATTTAATTTGTTTGATAGTATAATATTGTTTGAACTTGTGTCTTTATTGTTTTGTTGAAAGAGTCAATTATATCGAAACAACAACAATTACAAGGTAACAAGACTAATTAATGGCCTACTTTTCTTTACAAATCCATGTGTAGACAGTGTAGTTACTAGATCATGTCGTATAAGCTGAAGTAATTTTGGACTTTGGTATATTGATGTGTTGAAGTTTGTTCGTGTACAAGAAACATTGAAATGTAAGACAATTGCGGTGGAATATATATAAATAAATGTTTCTAAAAAATTAGGGTAAATTCCGCATAATCCGACCAACTTGAGAGAAAAATCCAATTGTGAATAGAGTGATATATATGCGAAATATTGGAACTTAGTGCCATTTGCATGGAACCATGTTTTGAGGCTATTCCTTCGTGCAAGTGACTATACCAATTTAGGGTTCCCTCATTAATCATTTATGTAAAATCAATAATAATTATTAATTATAATCTTTTAAAAAATTCTTAATTAAATTGATCGATCATGAAATGTTTATTAGGGAAAAATAACAGATTTAACTAGCGTTTTTAAGTAACTAATTTAGTAATTTCTAGAATAATTAGTATAGGCATTAATTGAGTTTGCGTTTAGCTGTATTTCTTTTCCTTAACTTCCTCTTCACGTAACTACCGCATGGAGAGCGCTGTCTTTTCTAGTTATGACGTGAAAGCTTCTTAAAAGACAGCTTTTACTTCCACCGTTAAACCCTAAACTATTTAATACTTATACTTTTCACCCCTAATATTTTAAATTACTAAATTACACCCTTGTATTTATTTTCATATAAATAGACATCAAGAACAAAACCTTTCTCCTTGGGCTCTTCTTTCAAATCTCTCTTCCCTGCTCATTGCAGGGAAACCACCCCACCCCTTCTTGAATCTCTTTTGTTCACCATGGAAGTCAAAAACCAGATCAATGGTAGAGAAGAAGAGATCAAGAACAAGATGAAGAAGAAAAGATCACGTGGCATGCACGTGATTGGTGTAGCTTTGTACATGCTTCGCCGTCGTAGGAGGACAAAGCCGTTTAGAAATGGGTTTTGGCGGCGAGTTGTTGAGTCCTTTCAGCAGTTGAAAAACGATAAGATTACCATGCAGCCACCGTCTAATATTACGATAATGCCACCGGCTTCTCCGGTGAAGGAGAAACCTCCAGCGAGTAATGACGATCGGCTATCAGAGATGGTAGAGGTTTTCACGGCGACGTCTTCTTCTTGCTCTTCGGGAATCTCCGGATATGGATCGGCAAAGTCGTTGCGTGATATGGACTGTCTTGATGAAGATGAAGATGATGATGATGATGAGGATTGCTATCGTGACGTTGATGGAGGTGATGAGATGATTGACGTGAAAGCGGAGGAGTTTATTGAGAGATTTTACGAGCAAATGAGGATGCAAAATCAGGCTTATACAGGACGTTGCAAAGGCAAAGGGACGATGACGGTCTAGCGATGAAGCATATTATATGACATGAACGTATGGTTTATACATGCATAGAGATGTGCATGTTTATCACACTGGAAGGTTCTTAGGGTATGTCTTTGTCTTTAATTATATCGAAACATTTAATCTGCAAGAAAACATATCATCTATTTGTTTATTTTATAAATTTAATTAGTGTGTTTGAGTGTTTCTAGTCGATGGTTAATTTGTACGAATTGTTTGCAATAATACTAAATTTCTAAAATACATTCATTTGCTTCCTGTCGACCAATTCTGTTATTAATTTACTTTGCAGAAGTGAGGATTTGTTTCGGCCGAATCTGTGTCCAATAAAATATATACATTTATGATACCTATAAACTCTCGTGTCCAATAAACTCTTGAATTGGTTCAACTCACTTTTGTCTCGGACAAAATTGGGCTTAACAGATTTAAACCACTTCGTATATATAGGCTTGTTCATTACCGTCCCATAGACCTAAGAATGACGAACTCCCAAAGCTAACTAATTCTTTTGAATGGTACCAAATTTCACGATATATCAACAATTCATTTGTTTGCTTTATTATTAAACTTATATAATGTTTGTAAATGCCTAACTAAATCATAAATATGGATTCAGTTAAGACGTAAATCATTTTGTAGAAAACACAGGAGCTTGAATAGGTCTTAGATTCTAAAACGAGAGCGGAGTTATAGTCAAACTTACATACAAATCCAACTTTGATGGCTTCTGGGTTGGCCTTAAAGATAGGATACATTAGAGGTTATTATCATGGTCATAGTGTGTCTTTCCCCGGGAAACTAGGGTTTAGCATTGTGCTATTTTGTGTATTTAAAAAAAACTACACTCCTTATTGTTCTAATTAAATCCATTCAGAGATAACGAAACATAGTCAGATATAATGCTCTCTTCACGAGCTCTTAATGCAGCGTCTCGTTCGTCTCTCAGTCGTCCTCTTCTCGCCAAGAGACTAGCTTCTTCCGGTCGAACTGCTGATCCTGATATCCATGGTCGTAACGATGGAGACGAGCCTAGTCTTTTCCCAACAGACCCCGAAGTATCATCCATCTTTTATTTACATTTTCTGTCATTAATTACACTTTAATTTGACTTTACATTGTCACAACAAAAAATGTAGATTGTTTCTTAAAATGTTGTTTTTATTACCAATCATGCTAAAAAAATTTAGAGGTAGGTCTTAAAACATAACTATACTCACTTAACCAACAAGATTATTAATTATTAATTGTGATATGTTTTTTGTTGTAGGGTTTGGATGATGTAGCGAATCCCAAGACTCCGGCAGATGAGATTGTACCGGACATTCGACCACCCGGTTTAGAAAAAGAACCGCTTAAGCCTCCTAAAAACCCACGAACTACTTCACACAAGATTGAGTCTACTCCGGTTGGTCTGCCTGCAGATCCCAGTCTCCAACAGAAACGAAAATAAGAGCAGCAAAAGCCTTAGCAGCTGCACCCGCCATGGTCGCCTAGTATAAGACATACTATTGTGAACTGTAGGCAGATATGTTTACTTTTTATTAGCTTTTGAGAATAAAAAAACAAATTATTTATGCTTTCTTGGGACTAAAGAAAGTAATTTACTTCCATTTTTACAAATGTGTTAGTATCTTGGAATTTTGAGTTGATGTGATGCATGAGGTTAGGCACAATAGATTTGACTCAAGCATATGTGGTGATAATTAAAAGACAGTTTTCAAATGGTCCAAAACGGTTTTAATTTGGTTCTTCAACAGAATTCCTTCGGTGTTTATCCCCCACAAGCTGTAAATTTTGAAGAGAGTCACATTCCAAAGTTGCTATTAAAGAAGTCTTAAAAGAAAATAGATAAAAAAATTTTTTTGAGGCAAACATAGAAAGATAAAAACTCTTCATAATTTCACAAGTTTTTGTGTTCTTTATGTATTCCACCTTTGAAAAACACCATTACTTTGATTCGCTTAACATCATCAAAGCAAAACACCCCATCATTGTGATCAATAATATTATATTAGCTAGAGGTTTGTCCGCGCTTCGCGCAGGTTGTTCGGTTTATAATTTATGATTTTGTTGGATAATGTTCATTGTCAATAGATATAGAGCTTTTGATATGGTTGTATTTTATGTGTTTGGCATGCTAGTGTAAAGTTTTATGTAATGTGTATATCGTAAATATAGTGGGTGTAACATAGTAAATGTTTTGTCTTAGGGTTGTCTTTAAGGTCATAGAGAGGGGACTGATGAAAGAAGGGGGAATGTTACTATGAAATTGTGGAAAATACTAAGCAAAAACTCTGATATTTCCCAATAGTGAAACAGTATTTGCTATGATATTTGCCAATTTTTAATATTCTGTATAGTATAAGGATGTTGAAAACTTGTAGCCTAATGTTGTTTGTAAACAATAGGGCTCGGGGGAGGTTTGTTTTGATGAATTGTTTTTTGCATGTGTTTGTGTGTTGTTTCTTCATTTTTTTTCTATAAAATTTACGATGATGTTTGTAATTTTGTTAAAATTGCAAATTAAATCTTTGAGGAATCTACTTTAGTAATATTTGAAAGAAAGAGAGGAGCTAGTGTTTTAAATGCAAGTATGGAGAGGTGCTAGTGTGGCAATGGCTAACATGACCATTGATAAGGATAATGTCAAAATTATATATACTTATTAAGTTTTTAAGGTCAATGATGGCACTTTTATTCCATTATCGATTGCCACTTCTGAACTTAGGTTGTTTTGTAAAGAGATACGAATGGCTTATATATGTGCTAAGCTAGTGTGGTGGTTAGAGTTTTCATGTTGTGGTCCAATAATTGAGTTTTTCCACGGTAGTATTGGAAGTTGGTGGGCTGAGATTATATGATGGGCTATTGATTAAGGATGTTGGAATGAATTTGTTGATTATATGTTTAATAAGTGTTTTTAGTCACTTATGATTTGAACTTCTTATCATAGTAATGAACTGGGATGGTAGAAGCTGGTGTTGAAGTTGAAACCCTTAATTTTTTTTTTTTTAAATCGTAGTTGCAGGACATGAGTTTTTAGAACTGAACTCTTTAGATGCTTTCTGATAATTGGTTTCCATGCTTCCCTTTCTACTGGTTGAGGAATGTTTTAAGTGAGCTTCTTCTGGGAGATTTGAATGTTGTTATGTTATTGTTTTGGAATTATTTATTCATTTGAGGAAAATTTGGTGGGGCATTCAAGATTTTTTTTTTTGGTTATATGAGGTGATCTAACCGTGATGATGATGTTGTAGGTCAGATTTCAAGTGGATTTGTGGATTTGTTGAAGTTTTTGATGAATTTGTAATAATTTACAGGCTGATCTGGGGAAACTTTGGTTGGTTTCAGCAAAAAAAAAACTTTGGTTGGTTTCCGTTCATGTTCGGCCTCTGTGGTAATTTAAAATTTGTTAATCATATCAATTTATGAATATATTGCGAGGGTGGGGTGTGTCTGATTTTCCCAGTGGTGGTGTCATCGGTTTTTATTAGATCGTTGTCAGTGAATGTGACGTTGTCGAGCTATGTGTAAACCGTAATACTGTATGTCCATACACAGAAGTTTAAATTTAATTTGCTATGAGGACAGTGTCTTTATTTATGATAACGTAACTAATTGTTTGTTTATTTTTGTAGTCAAAGATTCGTAAAAAAATTTGAAAAATGTTAAGAAATTGGTAAGTGCTTTTGTAGTTACAGATTAGCATTTATATGAAATTTCTATATATCTGTCCATTTAAATAGTAACCTTTTTTGTTTTCATCATAGGTAAAGCTTTGTAAACAATAAATATACTTCTTGTATTTAATAAAAGTGACACCGGAAATTTTTTCACGAATTAAGAAATCACTTAAAATTATATTTTATTTTTTGTTTACACACTAAAATTTTTGCCTTTTAATTAATTCACTAACACAATAAAGTTAAAAATAAAAATTTATTTAAAATTCCGCATTGAAAATACTTAACGGCACAAAAATAAAATTCTAAATGACATTTTTTTAAGAAACAGAGGAAGTATGTTTTCTAAGTGAAGATTATAAACAAAATTAATTAGTTTTCTATCGGAGTGGTATACATTTAACTAAAACAAAAAAAAACTATCCAATTACATTATTAAATACAAAATTTATTAGCATTAATGGTTTAAAGGGACAAAAATTATCAGTTGACACATCTTCAATATCCCACAACATACCCATCTACATTATTTTATAAATTATTCTTTAAGACGTTGGATTTCTTCAGCCAAAGCCAAATGGATTGTATCATGACAATAATAAGAAACCTGCAAGAATCCTATTTCCACCAAAGCCATCATACATTAGATAGCAACTTGCAAAAAAATCTATCTCGAATAAAACCCATATCATATATACATACAACCTACGGCAACTAAACATAACTTAAAGTTTTTCCAAAGTTCCATGTGGTTAAAATGTCTTCTGAATGTTGGATATCTTGATATTGATTTGGGCATCCTTGAAGCCTTTGAAACAAAACCGAACACAGGTTAAAGCGAAAAGACATTTATTTACATGTGAAGTTTTTATTATATGCTTACCTGCAAGCTTAGTTGTGAAGCTCAGCTTTTCTTAGTTCCTGTCAAATGAAGATAATTAGAGCTTTTAAGTCTCTCTTAATCTCCAAACAGCAATACCAACTTTCCAAGATACTCTTCTTCTTCAGATAGGTTTCTGCTTCAGCCTGGTATTTAATGATAAGAAACGGAGTTGAAAACCAATCAAAGATGGTCTTTTGGGAAGATTATTTGTAGTTATCTCCCTTACACTGTCATCTACATGAAAACGCACAACATTTATGATTCAGAGAATCTCTAAAGATACGGTTCGTGTAACCATATTGCAAGGTACTGAGCAACAAACCGATGGAACTGGATTTGATATAGCGTAGAAGCTCCTTAAGAAGGGAATAAGCGGGTAAGGCAATGATGACGACTTGACTGCCTTTGTTATACTTGGCTTCTTTGATGTTGTTTGAGTATATAATACCTTTCATTACCATAATCTCTGTGCTGCCTACATTCCACAAAATGAGCATCCAACTGCAAAAACCATTAAAAGATTTCAGACAATAGAAACAAATAAACAGTTAAGATAAACAGTATTAGAGAGACTCTCGAGAACATCAAGTGGTTTCAGGTCGATCATTGGGCCCTTGTTTGATCCTTTTCTTGATGGACTTGTTTTGAAAGACCACCAGAAAACGCCGAAGTACCACCTTCCGCTTCGTTTCGAAAAGTTGGCCTTTAAACTCCCTATTGCTCATATCAATTAAACGATTTACAAACTGCAGCATACCTGAACGCCTTTGTGACCATTATATATCTAATATACCGGCGAAGTAACCAAACTTTGAGGGAAGAGATGTTGGAGTCCACTGGCGAGGACAGTAGAATATGTATACGATGGCGGATGCTGCGGCTATTTGGCAGAGCACTGGAGCTACAAATCCTTTTTTCTTATCTAAGGAATCGGTGTTGGACTTGCAGTATTTCACTAAAAAAGTTTAGGCTTCAGTATATAGAGCATTTAACGTAAAAAATCAATATTTTTGTAGCGTTAACACATAGATTTTGAGAAAAATTCAAAAGTTATAACAATATTGCTTTAATGCATAGTTGCCTCCTGTACTAATATATGGTGATGGTCAAAGAGGTTTGGAACCTTTGTTGTCTCCATTTCTCTAGAAATAGCGATTTTATAAAGGCTAGTCCATTAATTTAGCATACATTAATACGAATGTAGAATGTTGTTAGAAATTTTAAAACAATACTAAAGATTATAGGGTTCGGTATATAAAGCATTTACCAAAATTCAATATTTTTGTAGAGGTTAACACAAATTTTGAGAAATTTTCAAAAAATATGACAATATTTTTTTAATGCATAGTTGCATCCTACACTAATATATGATGATGTTGAAACAGGTTTAGATCCTTTGTTGTATCCGTTTTTCAATAAAATAGCGATTTTGTAATGGTTATTCCAGTGATTTGATAATATTATGAAATTTTATTAATTAATTGATAAAAAATTAGAACAATTCTCAGAGTTTAACATACATTAATACAAATTTAGGATGTCATTAGAAAATTTAGAACAACAATAAAAAGTATAAGTTTCAGTATATAGAGCGTTTAACGTAAAACTCAATATTTTCGTAGACACATAGATTTTGAGAAAAATTCAAAAATATAACAATATTGCTCTAATGCATAGTTACCTCCTGTCCTAATATATGGTGATGATCAAAGAGGTTTGGAACCTTTGTTGTCTTTATTTTTCTAGAGAATAGCGATTTTATAACGGTTAGTCTACTAATTTACGAAGTATATGAAATTTTACTAAATTAATTTATAAAAAATTGAACGATGATCATGTATCATAAAAGAGAGTTTAACATACATTAATACAAATGTAGAACGTGGTTAGAAATTTTAAAACAATACTAGAGATTATATGGTTCAGTATATAAAGCATTTACCAAAATTCAATATTTTTGTAGGGGTTAACACATAGATTTTGAGAAAATTTCAAAAATATGAAAATATTGTTTTAAAGCGTAGTTGCATCATGCACTAATATATGATGATGTTGAAAGAGGTTTGGAGCCTTCGTTGTCTCCTTTTTCTAGAAAATAAAGATTTTATAATGGTTATTCTACCGATTTAGTGAGTATTATGAAGTTTCACTAAATTAATTGATAAAAAGTTATAATGATTCCCATATACCATGAAAGAGAGTTTAACATACATTAATACAAACGTAGAATATGGTTAGAAATTTTAAAATAACACTAAAATGTTTAGGCTTCAGTATATAGAGCGTTTAACGTAAAACTCAATATTTTCGTAGGGACATATAAATTTTGAGAAAAATTCAAAAAATATAACAATATTGCTTTAATACATAATTACCTCATGTGATAATATATGGTGATGGTCAAAGAGGTTTGGAACCTTTGTTGTCTTTATTTCTCTTGAGAATAGGGATTTTATAACGGTTAGTCTACTAATTTAGAGAGTATATGAAATTTTACTAAATTAATTTATAAAAAAATTGAACAATGATCATGTATCATAAAAGAGAGTTTAACATTCATTAATACAAATGTGGAATGTGCTTAGAAATTTTAAAACAATACTAAAGATTATATGGTTCAGTATATAAAGCACTTACCAAAATTCAATATTTTTGTAAGGGGTTAACACATAGATTTTGATAAAATTTCAAAAAATATGACAATATTGTTTTGATGCATAGTTGCATCATGCACAAACATATGATGATGTTGAAAGTGGTTGGAGCTTTTGTTGTCTCCATTTTATAAGAAAATAACGATTTTATAGTGGTTATTCCACCGATTTAGAGAGTATTATAAAGTTTCACTAAATTAATTGATAAAAAATTATAATGATTCCCATATACCATGAAAGAGAGTTTAACGTACAGTAGAAGAAATGTAGAATGTGGTTAGAAATTTTAAAACAACACTAAAAATTTTAGGTTTCAGTATATGGAGTTTTTAGCGAAAAACTCACTATTTTTGTAGGGGTTAACACATGGATTTTGGGAAAAATTCAGAAAATATAACAATATTGTTTTAATGCATAGTTGCCTTTTGTACTAACATATTGTGATGGTCAAAGAGGTTTGGAACCTTTGTTGTTTTCATTTCTCTAGAGAATAACTATTTTATAATGGTTAGTCCACTAATTTAGGGAGTATATGAAATATTACTAAGTTAATTTAAAAAAAATTGAACGATGCTCATGTACCATGAAAGAGAGTTTAGCATACATTAATATAAATGTCAAATATAGTTATAAATTTTAAAACAACACTAAAGATTATATGGTTCAGTATATAAATCATTTACCAAAATTCAATATTTTTATAGGGGTTAACACATAGATTTTGAGAAAGTTTCAAAAAATATGAAAATATTGTTTTAATGCATAGTTGCATCATACACTTACATATGATGATGTTGAAAGATGTTTGGAGCTTTTGTTGTGTCCGTTTTTCAAGAAAATAACGATATTATAGCGGTTATTCCACCGATTTAGGGAGAATTATGAAGTTTCACAAAATTAATTGATAAAATTTTTAATGATTCCCATATACCATGAAAGATAGTTTAACGTACATTAATAGAAATGTAAAATGTGGTTAAAAATGTTAAAACAACACTAAAAAGTTTAGGCTTCAATATATAGAGTGTTTAACGTAAAACTCAATATTCATAGGAGTTAACACATGAATTTTGGGAAAAAATCAAAAAATAAAATAATATTGTTTTAATTCATAGTTTCGTCCTGTACTAACATATTGTGATGGTCAAAGAGGTTTGGAACCTTTGTTGTTTTCATTTCTCTAGAGAATAGCGATTTTATAATGGTTAGTCTATTAAATTAGGGAGTATATGAAATATTACTAAATTAATTTATAAAAAAATTGAACGATGCTTATGTACCAGGAAAGAGAGTTTAGCGTACATTAATATAAATGTAGAATATAATTATAAATTTTAAAATAATACTATAGATTATATGGTTCAGTATATAAAACATTTACCAAAATTCAAACATTTACACATAGATTTTGAGAAAATTTCAAAAAATATGACAATATTGTTTTAACGCATCGTTGCATCATGCACTAACATATGATGATGTTAAAAGAGGTTTGGAGCTTTTGTTGTCTCTGTTTATAAAAAATAAAAACGATTTTAAAGTTGTTATTCCACCGATTTAGGGAGCATTACGAAGTTTTATAAATTAATTAACAAAAAATTATAATGATTCACATATAACATGAAAGAGAGTTTAACGTACATTAATATAAATGCAGAATGTGGTTAGAAATTTTTAGAAAACACTAAAACGTTTAGGCTTGAGTATATAGAGCGTTTAACGTAAAACTCAATATTTCATAGGGGTTAACACATAGATTTTGGAAAAAATTCAAAAAATATATTATTATTGTTTTAATGCATAGTTGCCTCCTGTTCTAATATATGGTGATGGTAAAAGAGGTTTAGAACCTTTGTTTTCTTCATTTTCTAGAAAATTACGATTTTATAATCGTTATTCCACTAATTTAGGGAGTATATGAAATTTTACTAAATTAATTTATAAAAACATTGATCGATGCTTATGTACCATGAAAGAGAATTTAGCATACATTAATACAAATATAGAATGTGGTTATAAAATTTAAAACAACACTAAAGATTATATGGTTCATTATATAAAACATTTTAAAAAATTCAATATTTTTGTAAGGGGTTAACATATAGATTTCGAAAAAAACTCTAAAAATATGAAAATATTGTTTTAATGCATATTTTCATCCTACACTAATAAATGATGATGTTGAAAGAGGTTTAAAGCCTTTGTTGTCTCCGTTTTTGAAAATAAAACTGTCATTTTGTAATGGTTATTCTCCTGATTTTGATAGTATTATGTAGTTTTACTTATTAATTTTTTGAGAAAAATTCAAAAAAATGAAAATTCTATTTTAATGCATATGATGAAGGTCAAAGAGGTTTGGAACCTTTGTTGTCTCCGGTTTTCTAGTGAATAACAATTTTATAGTTGTTAGGCAACCAATTTATGGAGTATTATGAAGTCTTACTAAATTAATTGACCAAAAAATTAAACGATTCCAATGTACCATGAAAGAGAGTTTAATATACACTAATACAAATGTAGAATGTGTAGAAATTTTAAAACACCACTAAAGATCATAGGCTTCAGTATATAGAGCATTTACCGAAAAATTAAATATTTTCGGAGGGGTTAACCCGTAGATTTTGAGAAAAATTCAAAAAAATGAAAATTATATTTTAATGCATAGTTGCATCCTTCAGTAACATATGATGAAGGTCAAAGAGGTTTGGAACCTTTGTTGTCTCCGTTTTTCTAGAGAATAACGATTTTATAGTGGTTAGTCAACCAATTTAAGGAGTATTAAGAAGTTTTACTAAATTAATTGACAAAAAATTTAAACGATGTCCATGTACCATGAAAGAGAGTTTAATATACATAAATAAAAATGTAAAAATGTGTTTTGAAAATTTAAAACTACACTAAATCAATGGCTTCGGTATATTGAACATTTACCGAAAAATTCAATATTTTTGTAGGTGTTAACCCATAGATTTTGAGAAAAATTCGAAAAATGAAAATTCTATTTTAATGCATAGTTGCATCTTTCACTAACATATGATGAAGGTCAAAGCGGTTTGGAACCTTTGTTGTCTCCTTTTTTGTATAGAATAACGATTTTATAGTGGTTAGTCAACCAATTTAGGGAGTATTATGAAGTTTTACTAAATTAATTGACAAAAAATTTAAATGATGCCCATGTACCATGAAAGAGAGTTTAATATACATAAATAAAAATGTAGAATGTGTTTAGAAAATTTAAAACTACACTAAAAATCAATGGCTTCAGTATATAGAGCATTTACCGAAAAATTCAATATTTTCGTAGGGGTTAACCCATAGATTTTGAGAAAAATTCAAAAAAATGAAAATTTAATTTTTATGCATAGTTGCATATTTAACTAACATATGAAGAAGGTCAAAAAGGTTTAGAAACTTTGTGGTCTCCGCTATTCTAGAGAATAGCTATTTTATAGTGGTTATTCAACCAATTTGGGGAGTATTATGAAGTTTTACCAAATTAACTGACAAAAAATTTAAAAGATGCCCATGTACCATGAAAGAGAGTTTAATATACATTAATAAAAATGTAGAATGTGTTCAGAAATTTTAAACTACACTAAAAATCATAGGCTTCAGTATATAGAGCTTTTACCGAAAATTAAATATTTTCGTAGGGGTAAACCCATAGATTTTGAGAAAAATTCAAAAAAATGAAAATTCTATATTAATGCATAGTTGCATCTTTTACTAACATATGATGAAGGTCAAAGTGGTTTGGAACCTTTGATGTCTCTTTTTTTCTAGAGAATAGCGATTTTATAGTGGTTAGTCAACCAATTTTGGGAGTATTATGAAGTTTGTCTAAATTAATTGACAAAAAATTTAAATGATTCCAATTTACCATGAAAGAGATTTCAATATAAATTAATACAAATGTAGAATGTGTTTAGAAATTTTAAAACAACACTAAATATCATAGGCTTCAGTATATAGATCATTTACCGAAAAATTAAAATTTTCGTAGGGGTTAACCCGTAGATTTTGAGAAAAATTCAAAAAATGAAAATTATATTTTAATGCATAGTTGCATCATTCACTAACATATGATGAATGTCAAAGAGGTTTGGAACCTTGTTGTCTCCGTTTTTCTAGAGAATAACGATTTTATAGTGGTTAGTCAACCAATTTATGGAGTATTATGAAGTTTTACTAAATTAATTGACAAAAAATTTAAACGATGTCCATGTACCATGAAAGAGAGTTTAATATACATAAATAAAAATGTAAAATGTGTTTTGAAAATTTAAAACTACACTAAAAATCAATGGCTTCAATATATAGAGCATTTACCGAAAAATTCAATATTTTCGTAGGGGTTTAACCCATAGATTTTGAGAAAAATTCGAAAAAATGAAAATTCTATTTTAATGCATAGTTGCATCTTTCACTAACATATGATAAAGTTCAAAGAGGTTTGGAACCTTTGTTGTCTCCGTTTTTCTAGTGAAATAGCAATTTTATAGTGGTTAGTCAACCAATTTGGGGAGTATTATGAAGTTTTACTAAATTAATTGACAAAACATTTAAACGATGCCCATGTACCATGAAAGAGAGTTTAATATACATTAATACAAATGTAGAATGTGGTTTGAAATTTTAAAACTACGCTAAAAAATTATGGGCTTCAGTATATAGAGCATTTACCGAAAAATTAAATATTTTCGTTACCCATAGATTTTGAGAAAAATTCAAAAAAATGAAAATTCTATTTAAATGCATAGTTGGATCATTCACTAACATATGATGAAGGTCAAAGAGGTTTTGAACCTTTGTTGTCTTTGTTATTCTTGAGAATATCGATTTTATAGTGGTTAGTCAACCAATTTGGGGAATATTATGAAGTTTTACAAAATTAATTGACAAAATAATTAAACGATGCCCATGTACCGTGAAAGAGAGTTTAATATACATTAATGAAAATGTAGAATCTGTTTAGAAATCTTAAAACAACACTAAAGATTATAGGCTTCAGTATGTTGAGCATTTACCGAAAAATTTAATATTTTCGTAGGGGTTAACCCATAGATTTTGAGAAAAAATCAAAAAAAATGAAAATTCTATTTTAATGCATAGTTGCATCATTTACTAACATATGATGAAGGTCAAAGAGGTTTGGAACCTTTGTTGTCTCCGTTTTTCTAGAGAATAGCGATTATATAGTGGTTAGTCAACCAATTTGGGGAGTATTATGAAGTTTTACTAAATTAATTGACAAAAAATTTAAACGATGCCCATGTACCATGAAATAGATTTTAATATACATAAAAAAATGTATAATTTGGTTAGAAATTTTAAAACTACGCTAAAAAATCATAGGCTTCAGTATATACAGAATTTACCGAAAAATTAAATATTTTCCTAGGGGTTAACCCATAGATTTTGAGAAAAATTCAAAAAATGAAAATTCTATTTTAATGCATAGATGCATCCTTCACTAACATATGATGAAGGTCAAAGAGGTTTGGAACTTTTGTTGCCTCCCTTTTTCAAGAAAATAACGATTTTATAGTGGTTAGTCAACCAATTTAAGGAGTATTATGAAGTTTTACTAAATTAATTGACAAAAAAATTAAAGGATGTCCATGTACCGTGAAAGGGAGTTTAATATACATTAATAAAAATATAGAATGTGGTTAGAAATTTTAAAACAACACTAAAAAATCATAGGCTTCAGTATGTAGAGCATTTACCGAAAAAATCAATATTTTCGTAGGGGTTAACCCATAGATTTTGAGAAAAATTCAAAAAAATGAAAATTCTATTTTAATGCATAATTGCATCATTCACTAACATATGATGAAGTTCAAAGAGGTTTGGAACCTTTGTTGTCTCCGTTATTCTTGAGAATATCGATTTTATAGTGGTTAGTCAACCAATTTGGGGAATATTATGAAGTTTTACAAAATTAATTGACAAAATAATTAAACGATGCCCATGTACCGTAAAAGAGAGTTTAATATACATTAATACAAATGTAGAATGTGGTTAGAAATTTTAAAACAACACTAAAAAATCATAGGCTTCAGTATGTAGAGCATTTACCGAAAAATTCAATATTTTCGTAGGGGTTAACCCATAGATTTTGAGAAAAATTCAAAAATATTAAAAGTCTATTTTAATACATAGTTGCATCCTTTACTAACATATGATAAAGGTTAAAGAGGTTTAGAACCTTTGTTGTCTCCGTTTTTCTAGAGAATAGCAAATTTATAGTGGTTAGTCACCCAATTTAAGGAGTATTATGAAGTTTTACTAAATTAATTGACCAAAATTTTAAATGATTCCCATGTACCATGAAAGAGAGTTTATTATACATTAATACAAATGTAGAATGTGGTTAGAAATTTTAAAACTACCCTGAAAAATCATAGGCTTCAGTATATACAGCATTTACCGAAAAATTAAATATTTTCGTAGGGGGTTAACCCATAGATTTTGCGAAAAATTCAAAAAAATGAAAATCCTATTTTAATGCATAATTGCATCCTTCACTAACATATGATGAAGGTCAAAGAGGCTTGGAACCTTTGTTGTCTCCTTTTTCTAGAGAATAGAGATTTTATAGTGGTTAGTCACCCAATTTGGGGACTATTATGAAGTTTTACTAAATTAATTGACCAAAAATTTAAACGATTCTCATGTACCATGAAAGAGAGTTTAATATACATTAATACAAATGTAGAATGTGTTTAGAAATTTTAAAACAACACTAAAGATCGTAGGCTTCAGTATATAGAGCATTTACCGAAAAATCAATATTTTCGTAGGGGTTAACCCATAGATTTTGAGAAAAATTTAAAAAAATGAAAATTCTATTTTAAGGCATAGTTGCATCCTTCACTAACATATGATAAAGTTCAAAGAAGTTTGGAACCTTTGTTGTCTCCGTTTTTCTAAAGAATAACAATTTTATAGTGGTTACTCACCCAATTTGGGGAGTATTATGAAGTTTAACTAAATTAATTGACAAAACATTTAAACGATGCCCATGTACCATGAAAGAGAGTTTAATATACATCAATACAAATGTAGAATGTGGTTAGAAATTTTAAAACAACACTAAAAAATCATAGGCTTCAGTATGTAAAGCATTTACCGAAAAATTCAATATTTTCGTAGGGGTTAACCCATAGATTTTGAGAAAAATTCAAAAAAAATAAAAGTCTATTTTAATGCATTGTTGCATCCTTTACTAACATATGATGAAGGTCAAAGAGGTTTGGAACCTTTGTTGTCTCCGTTTTTCTAGAGAATTGCGAATTTATAGTGGTTAGTCACCCAATTTAAGAAGTATTGTGAAGTTTTACTAAATTAATTGACCAAAATTTTAAATGATTCCCATGTACCATGAAAGAGAGTTTATTATACATTAATACAAATGTAGAATGTGGTTAGAAATTTTAAAACTACCCTGAAAAATCATAGGCTTCAGTATATACAACATTTACCGAAAAATTAAATATTTTCGTAGGGGTTAACCCATAGATTTTGCGAAAAATTCAAAAAAATGAAAATTCTATTTTAATACAGAATTGCATCCTTCACTAACATATGATGATGGTCAAAGAGGCTTGGAACCTTTGTTGTCTCCTTTTTCTAGAGAATAGCGATTTTATAGTGGTTAGTCACCCAATTTATACAGTATTATGAAGTTTAACTAAATTAATTGACCAAAAATTTAAACGATTCTCATGTACCATGAAAGAGAGTTTAATATACATTAATACAAATTTAGAATGTGTTTAGAAATTTTAAAACAACACTAAAGATCGTAGGCTTCAGTATATAGAGCATTTACCGAAAAATCAATATTTTCGTAGGGGTTAACCATAGATTTTGAGAAAAATTCAAAAAAATGAAAATTCTATTTTATGGCATAGTTGCATCCTTCACTAACATATGATAAAGTTCAAAGAAGTTTGGAACCTTTGTTGTCTCCGTTTTTCTAGAGAATAGCAATTTTATAGTGGTTACTCACCCAATTTGGGGAGTATTATGAAGTTTTACTAAATTAATTGACAAAACATTTAAACGATGCCCATGTACCATGAAAGAGAGTTTAATATACATTAATACAAATGTAGAATGTGGTTAGAAATTTTAAAACTACGCTAAAAAATCATAGGCCTCAGTATATAGAGCATTTACCGAAAAATTAAATATTTTCGTAACCCATAGATTTTGAGAAAAATTTTAAAAAATGAAAATTCTATTTTAATGCATAGTTGCATCTTTCACTAACATATGATGAAGGTCAAAGAGGTTTGGAACCTTTGTTGTCTCTGTTATTCTTGAGATATCGATTTTATAGTGGTTAGTCAACTAATTTGGGGAATATTATGAAGTTTTACAAAATTAATTGACAAAATAATTAAACGATGCCCATGTACCGTGAAAGAGAGTTTAATATACATTAATAAAAATGTAGAATCTGTTTAGAAATCTTAAAACAACACTAAAAATTATAGGCTTCAGTATGTAGAGCATTTATCGAAAAATTCAATATTTTTGTAGGGGTTACCCATAGATTTTGAAAAAAAATCGAAAAAATGAAAATTATATTTTAATGCATAGTTGCATCATTTACTAACATATGATAAAAGTCAAAGAGGTTTGAAACCTTTGTTGTCTCCGTTTTTCTAGAAAATAGCGATTTTATAGTGGTTAGTCAACCAATTTGGGGAGTATTATGAAGTTTTACTAAATTAATTGACAAAAAATTTAAACGATGCCCATGTACCATGAAAGAGATTTTAATATACATTAATACAAATGTAGAATGTGGTTAGAAATTTTAAAACTACGCTAAAAAATCATAGGCTTCAGTATATACAGCATTTACCGAAAATTAAAAATTTTCGTTAGGGTTAACCCATAGATTTTGAGAAAAATTCAAAAAAATGAAAATTCTATTTTAATGCATAGTTGCATCATTCACTAACATATGATGAAGTTCAAAGAGGTTTGGAACCTTTGTTGTCTCCGTTATTCTTGAGAATATCGATTTTATAGTGGTTATTCAACCAATTTGGGGAATATTATGAAGTTTTACAAAATTAATTGACAAAATAATTAAACGATGCCCATGTACCGTAAAAGAGAGTTTAATATACATTAATACAAATGTAGAATGTGGTTAGAAATTTTAAAACAACACTAAAAAATCATAGGCTTCAGTATGTAGAGCATTTACCGAAAAAATCAATATTTTCGTAAGGGTTAACCCATAGATTTTGAAAAAAATTCAAAAAAATTAAAATTCTATTTTAATGCATAGTTGCATCCTTTACTAACATATGATGAAGGTTAAAGAGGTTTGGAACCTTTGTTGTCTCCGTTTTTCTAGAGAATAGCGAATTGATAGTGGTTAGTCACCCAATTTAAGGAGTATTATGAAGTTTTACTAAATTAATTGACCAAAATTTTAAATGATTCCCATGTACCATGAAAGAGAGTTTATTATACATTAATACAAATGTAGAATGTGGTTAGAAATTTTAAAACTACCCTGAAAAATCATAGGCTTCATTATATACAGCATTTACCAAAAAATTAAATATTTTCGTAGGGGTTAACCCATAGATTTTGCGAAAAATTCAAAAAAATGAAAATTCTATTTTAATGCATAATTGCATCCTTCACTAACATATGATGAAGGTCAAAGAGGCTTGGAACCTTTGTTGTCTCCTTTTTCTAGAGAATAGCGATTTTATAGTGGTTAGTCACCCAATTTGGGGACTATATAGAGCATTTACCGAAAAATTAAATATTTTCGTAACCCATAGATTTTGAGAAAAATTTGAAAAAATGAAAATTTTATTTTAATGCATAGTTGCATCTTTCACTAACATACGATGAAGGTCAAAGAGGTTTGGAACCTTTGTTGTCTCTGTTATTCTTGAGAATATCGATTTTATAGTGGTTAGTCAACCAATTTGGGGAATATTATGAAGTTTTACAAAATTAATTGACAAAATAATTAAACGATGCCCATGTACCGTGAAAGAGAGTTTAATATATATTAATAAAAATGTAGAATCTGTTTAGAAAACTTAAAACAACACTAAAAATTATAGGCTTCAGTATGTAGAGCATTTACCGAAAAATTCAATATTTTGTAGGGGTTAACCCATAGATTTTGAGAAAAAATCAAAAAAATGAAAATTCTATTTTAATGCATAGTTGCATCATTTACTAACATATATGATGAAGTTCAAAGAGGTTTGGAACCTTTGTTGTCTCTATTTTTTCTAGAGAATAGCGATTTTATAGTGGTTAGTCAACCAATTTGGAGAGTATTATGAAGTTTTACTAAATTAATTGACAAAAAATTTAAATGATGCCCATGTACCATGAAAGAGATTTTAATATACATTAATACAAATGTAGAATGTGGTTAGAAATTTTAAAACTACGCTAAAAAATCATAGGCTTCAGTATATACAGCATTTACCGAAAATTTAAAATTTTCGTAAGGGTTAACCCATAGATTTTGAGAAAAATTCAAAAAAATTAAAAATTCTATTTTAATGCATAGTTGCATCATTCACTAACATATGATGAAGTTCAAAGAGGTTTGGAACCTTTGTTGTCTCCTTTATTCTTGAGAATATCGATTTTATAGTGGTTAGTAAACCGATTTGGGGAATATTATGAAGTTTTACAAAATTAATTGACAAAATAATTAAAAGATGCCCATGTACCGTAAAAGAGAGTTTAATATACATTAATACAAATGTAGAATATGGTTAGAAATTTTAAAACAACACTAAAAAATCATAGGCTTCAGTGTGTAGAGCATTTACCGAAAAATTCAATATTTTCGTAGGGGTTAACCCATAGATTTTGAGAAAAAAAATCAAAAAAATGAAAATTCTATTTTAATGCATAGTTGCATCATTTACTAACATATATGATGAAGGTCAAAGAGGTTTGGAACTTTTGTTGTCTCCATTTTTCTAGAGAATAGCGATTTTATAGTGGTTAGTCAACCAATTTGGGGAGTATTATGATGTTTTACTAAATTAATTGACAAAAAATTTAAACGATGCTCATGTACCATGAAAGAGATTTTAAAATACATTAGTACAAATGTAGAATGTGGATAGAAATTTTAAAACTACGCTAAAATGTCATAGGCTTCAGTATATACAGCATTTACCGAAAAAATCAATATTTTCGTAGGGGGTTAACCCATAGATTTTGAGAAAAAATCAAAAAAATGAAAATTCTATTTTAATGCATAGTTGCATCAGTTACTAACATATGATGAAGGTCAAAGAGGGTTGGAACCTTTGTTGTCTCCGTTTTTCTAGAGAATAGCGATTTTATAGTGGTTAGTCAACCAATTTGGGGAGTATTATGAAGTTTTACTAAATTAATTGACAAAAAATTTAAATGATGCCCATGTACCATGAAAGAGATTTTAATATACATTAATACAAATGTAGAATGTGGTTAGAAATTTTAAAACTACGCTAAAAAATCATAGGCTTCAGTATATACAGCATTTACCGAAAATTAAAAAATTTCGTAAGGGTGTTAACCCATAGATTTTGAGAAAAATTCAAAAAAATCAAAATACTATTTTAATGCATAGTTGCATCATTCACTAACATATGATGAAGTTCAAAGAGGTTTGGAACCTTTGTTGTCTCCGTTATTCTTGAGAATATCGATTTTATAGTGGTTAGTCAACCAATTTGGGGAATATTATGAAGTTTTACAAAATTAATTGACAAAATAATTAAACGATGCCCATGTACCGTAAAAGAGAGTTTAATATACATTAATACAAATGTAGAATGTGGTTAGAAATTTTAAAACAACACTAAAAAATCATAGGCTTCAGTATGTAGAGCATTTACCGAAAAATTCAATATTTTCGTAGGGGTAACCCATAGATTTTGAGAAAAATTCAAAAAAATTAAAAGTCTATTTTAATGCATAGTTGCATCCTTTACTAACATATGATGAAGGTCAAAGAGGTTTGGAACCTTTGTTGTCTTCGTTTTTCTAGAGAATAGCGAATTTATAGTGGTTAGTCACCCAATTTAAGGAGTATTATGAAGTTTTATTAAATTAATTGACCAAAATTTTAAATGATTCCCATGTACCATGAAAGAGAGTTTATTATACATTAATACAAATGTAGAATATGGTTAGAAATTATAAAACTACCCTGAAAAATCATAGGCTTCAGTATATACAGCATTTACCGAAAAATTAAATATTTTCGTAGGGGTTAACCCATAGATTTTGCGAAAAATTCAAAAAAAGAAAATTCTATTTTAATACATAATTGCATCTTTCACTAACATATGATGAAGGTCAAAGAGGCTTGGAACCTTTGTTGTCTCCTTTTTATAGAGAATAGCGATTTTATAGTGGTTAGTCACCCAATTTGGGGACTAGTATGAAGTTTTACTAAATTAATTGACCAAAAATTTAAACGATTCTCATGTACCATGAAAGAGAGTTTAATATACATTAATACAAATGTAGAATGTGTTTAGAAATTTTACAACTACACTAAAGATCGTAGGCTTCAGTATATAGAGCATTTACCGAAAAAATCAATATTTTCGTAGGGGTTAACCCATAGATTTTGAGAAAAATTCAAAAAAATGAAAATTCTATTTTAAGGCATAGTTGCATCCTTCACTAACATATGATAAAGTTCAAAGAAGTTTGGAACCTTTGTTGTCTCCGTTTTTCTAGAGAATAGCAATTTTATAGTGGTTACTCACTCAATTTGGGAAGTATTATGAAGTTTTACTAAATTAATTGACAAAACATTTAAACGATGCCCATGTACCATGAAAGAGAGTTTAATATACATTAATACAAATGTAGAATGTGGTTAGAAATTTTAAAACTACGCTAAAAATCATAGGCTTCAGTATATAGAGCATTTACCGAAAAATTAAATATTTTCGTAACC
The DNA here is from genome assembly GCF_020379485.1 of Brassica napus. NCBI lineage: Eukaryota > Viridiplantae > Streptophyta > Magnoliopsida > Brassicales > Brassicaceae > Brassica > Brassica napus. The sequence continues at coordinate 6,295 of NC_063452.1, read as the reverse complement.
CATAGATTTTGAGAAAAATTTAAAAAAACTGAAAATTCTATTTTAATGCATAGTTGCATCTTTCACTAACATATGATGAAGGTCAAAGAGGTTTGGAACCTTTGTTTTCTCTGTTATTCTTGAGAATATCGATTTTATAGTGGTTAGTCAACCAATTTGGGAATATTATGAAGTTTTACAAAATTAATTGACAAAATAATTAAACGATGCCCATGTACCGTGAAAGAGAGTTTAATATACATTAATAAAAATGTAGAATCTGTTTAGAAATCTTAAAACAACACTAAAAATTATAGGCTTCAGTATGTAGAGCATTTACCGAAAAATTCAATATTTTTGTAGGGGTTAACCCGTAGATTTTGAGAAAAAAATCAAAAAAATGAAAATTCTATTTTAATGCATAGTTGCATCATTTACTAACATAAATGATGAAGGTCAAAGAGGTTTGGAACTTTTGTTGTCTCCATTTTTCTAGAGAATAGCGATTTTATAGTGGTTAGTCAACCAATTTGGGGAGTATTATGAAGTTTTACTAAATTAATTGACAAAAAATTTAAACGATGCCCATGTACCATGAAAGAGATTTTAATATACATTAGTACAAATGTAGAATGTGGTTAGAAATTTTAAAACTACGCTAAAAAATCATAGGCTTCAGTATATACAGCATTTACCGAAAATTAAAAAATTTCGTAAGGGTTAACCCATAGATTTTGAGAAAAATTCAAAAAAATAAAAATTCTATTTTAATGCATAGTTGCATCATTCACTAACATATGATGATGTTCAAAGAGGTTTGGAACCTTTGTTGTCTCCGCTATTCTTGAGAATATCGATTTTATAGTGGTTATTCAACCAATGTGGGGAATATTATGAAGTTTTACAAAATTAATTGACAAAATAATTAAACGATGCCCATGTACCGTAAAAGAGAGTTTAATATACATTAATACAAATGTAGAATGTGGTTAGAAATTTTAAAACAACACTAAAAAATAATAGGCTTCAGTATGTAGAGCATTTACCGAAAAATCAATATTTTCGTAGGGGTTAACCCATAGATTTTGAGAAAAATTCAAAAAAAATAAAATTCTATTTTAATGAATAGTTGCATCCTTTACTAACATATGATGAAGGTCAAAGAGGTTTGGAACCTTTGTTGCCTCCGTTATTCTTGAGAATAGCGATTTTATAGTGGTTAGTCAACCAATTTGGGAGTATTATGAAGTTTTACTAAATTAATTGACAAAACATTTAAACGATGCCCATGTACCATGAAAGAGAGTTTAATATACATTAATACAAATGTAGAATGTGGTTAGAAATTTTAAAACTACACTGAAAAATCATAGGCTTCAGTATATACAGCATTTACCGAAAAATAAAATATTTTCGTAGGGGTTAGTTAACCCATAGATTTTGAGAAAAATTCAAAAAAATGAAAATTCTATTTTAATGCATAATTGTATCCTTCACTAACATATGATGAAGGTCACAGAGGTTTGGAACTTTTGTTGTCTCCTTTTTCTAGAGAATAGCGATTTTATAGTGGTTAGTCACCCAATTTAGGGAGTATTATGAAGTTTTACTAAATTAATTGACAAAAATTTTAAACGATTCCCATGTACCATGAAAGAGAGTTTAATATACATTAATACAAATGTAGAATATGGTTAGAAATTTTAAAACTACCCTGAAAAATCATAGGCTTCAGTATATACAGCATTTACCGAAAAATTAAATATTTTCGTAGGGATTAACCCATAGATTTTGAGAAAAATTCAAAAAAACTAAAACTCTATTTTAATGCATAATTGCATCCTTCACTAACATATGATGAAGGTCAAAGAGGTTTGGAACCTTTGTTGTCTCTTTTTTCTAGAGAATAGCGATTTTATAGTGGTTAGTCACCCAATTTAGGGAGTATTATGAAGTTTTACTAAATTAATTGACCAAAAATTTAAAAGATTCCAATGTACCATGAAAGAGAGTTTAATAAACATTAATACAAATGTAGAATCTGTTTAGAAATTCTAAAAAAACACTAAAGATCGTAGGCTTCAGTATATAGAGCATTTACAGAAAAATTCAATATTTTCGTAGGGGTTGTTAACCCATAGATTCTGAGAAAAATTCAAAAAAATGAAAATTCTATTTTAATGCATAATTGCATCCTTCACTAACATATTCTGAAGGTCAAAGAGGTTTGGAACCTTTGTTGTCTCCTTTTTTTAGTGAATAGCGATTTTATAGTGGTTAGTCACCCAATTTAGGGAGTATTATGAAGTTTTACTAAATTAATTGACCAAAATTTTAAACGATTCTCATGTACCATGAAAGAGAGTTTAATATACATTAATACAAATGTAGAATGTGTTTAGAAATTTTAAAACAACACTAAAGATTGTAGACTTCAGTATATAGAGCATTTACCAAAAAATTCAATATTTTCGTAGGGGTTAACCCATAGATTTTGAGAAAAATTCAAAAAAATGAAAATTAGATTAGAAGGCATAGTTGCATCTTTCACTAACATATGATAAAGTTCAAAGAGGTTTGGAACCTTTGTTGTCTCCTTTCTAGAGGAATAGAATTTTTAGTGGTTAGTCAACCAATTTGGAGAGTATTATGAAGTTTTACTAAATTAATTGACAAAACATTTAAACGATGCTCATGTACCATGAAAGAGAGTTTAATATACATTAATACAAATGTAGAATGTGGTTTGAAATTTTAAAACTACGCTAAAAAATCATAGGCTTCAGTATATAGAGCATTTACCAAAAAATTAAATATTTTCGTTACCCATAGATTTTGAGAAAAATTCTAAAAAATGAAAATTATATTTTAATGCATAGTTGCATCATTCACTAACATATGATGAAGGTCAAAGAGGTTTGAAACCTTTGTTGTCTCTGTTATTCTTCAGAATATCGATTTTATAGTGGTTAGTCAATCAATTTGGGGAATATTATGAAATTTTACAAAATTAATTGACAAAATAATTAAACGATGCCCATGAACCGTGAAAGAGAGTTTAATATACATTAATAAAAATGTAGAATCTGTTTAGAAATTTTAAAACAACACTAAAGATCATAGGCTTCAGTATGTAAAGCATTTAGCGAAAAAATTCAATATTTTCGTAAGGGTTAACCCGTAGATTTTGAGAAAAATTCAAAAAAATTAAAATTCTATTTAGATGCATAGTTGCATCATTTACTAACATATGATGAAGGCCAAAGAGGTTTGGAACCTTTGTTGTCTCTGTTATTCTTGAGAATGTCGATTTTATAGTGATTAGTCAACCAATTTGGGGAATATTATGAAGTTTTACAAATTTAATTGACAAAATAATTAAACGATGCCCATGTACTGTGAAAGAGAGTTTAATATACATTAACAAAAACATAGAATCTGTTTATAAATTTTAAAACAACACTAAAGATTATAGGCTTCAGTATATAGAGCATTTACAGAAAAATTAAATATTTTCGTAGGGGTAAACCCATATAGTTTGAGAAAAATTCAAAAAAATGAAAATCTATTTTAATGCATAATTGCATCCTTTACTAACATATGATGAAGGTCAAAGAGGTTTGGAACCTTTGTTGCCTCCGTTATTCTTGAGAATAGCGATTTTGTAGTGGTTAGTCAACCAATTTGGGAGTATTATGAAGTTTTACTAAATTAATTGACAAAACATTTAAACGATGCCCATGTACCATGAAAGAGAGTTTAATATACATTAATACAAATGTAGAATGTGGTTAGAAATTTTAAAACTACCCTGAAAAATCATAGGCTTCAGTATATACAGCATTTACCGAAAAATTAAATATTTTCGTAGGGGATAACCCATAGATTTTGAGAAAAATTCAAAAAAATGAAAATTCTATTTTAATGCATAATTGCATCTTTCACTAACATATTATGAAGGTCAAAGAGGTTGGGAACCTTTGTTGTCTCCTTTTTCTAGAGAATAGCGATTTTATAGTGGTTAGTCACCCAATTTAGGGAGTATTATGAAGTTTTACTAAATTAATTGACCAAAATTTTAAACGATTCTCATATACAACATGTAGAATGTGTTTAGAAATTTTAAAACAACACTAAAGATCGTAGCCCTCAGTATATAGAGCATTTACCGAAAAATTCAATATTTTTGTATGGGTTAACCCATAGATTTTGAGAAAAATTCAAAAAAATAAAAATTATATTATAAGGCATAGTTGCATCCTTCACTAACATATGATAAAGTTCAAATAGGTTTGGAACCTTTGTTGTCTCCGTTTTTCTAGAGAATAGCAATTTTATAGTGGTTAGTAAACCAATTTAGGGAGTATTATGAAGTTTTACTAAATTAATTGACAAAAAATTTAAACGATGCCTATGTGCCATGAAAGAGATTTTACTATACATTAATACAAATGTAGAATGTGGTTAGAAATTTTAAAACTACGCTAAAAATCATAGGCTTCAGTATATACAGAGCATTTACCCATAGATTTTGAAAAAAAATTCAAAAAAATGAAAATTCTATTTTAATGCATAGTTGCATCATTCACTAACATATGATGAAGGTCAAAGAGGTTTGGAACCTTTGTTGTCTCCGTTTTTCTAGAGAATAGCGAATTTATAGTGGTTAGTCAACCAATTTGGGGAGTATTATGAAGTTTTACTAAATTAATTGACAAAAAATTAAAACGATGCACATGTACCATGAAAGAGATTTTAATATACATTAATACAAATGTAGAATGTGGTTAGAAATTTTAAAACTACGCTAAGAAATCATAGGATTCAGTATATACAGCATTTACCGAAAAATTAAATATTTTCGTAGGGGTTAACCTATATAGATTTTACGAAAAATTAAAAAAAATGAAAATTCTATTTTAATGCATAATTGCATCCTTCACTAACATATGATGAAGGTCAAAGAGGCTTGGAACCTTTGTTGTCTCATTTTTCTAGAGAATAGCGATTTTATAGTAGTTAGTCACCCAATTTAAGGAGTATTATGAAGTTTTATTAAATTAATTGACCAAAATTTTAAATGATTCCCATGTACCATGAAAGAGAGTTTATTATACATTAATACAAATGTAGAATATGGTTAGAAATTTTAAAACTACCCTGAAAAATCATAGGCTTCAGTATATACAGCATTTACCGAAAAATTAAATATTTTCGTAGGGGTTAACCCATAGATTTTGCGAAAAATTCAAAAAAAGAAAATTCTATTTTAATACATAATTGCATCTTTCACTAACATATGATGAAGGTCAAAGAGGCTTGGAACCTTTGTTGTCTCCTTTTTATAGAGAATAGCGATTTTATAGTGGTTAGTCACCCAATTTGGGGACTAGTATGAAGTTTTACTAAATTAATTGACCAAAAATTTAAACGATTCTCATGTACCATGAAAGAGAGTTTAATATACATTAATACAAATGTAGTAGAATGTGTTTAGAAATTTACAACTACACTAAAGATCGTAGGCTTCAGTATATAGAGCATTTACCGAAAAATCAATATTTTCGTAGGGGTTAACCCATAGATTTTGAGAAAAATTCAAAAAATGAAAATTCTATTTTAAGGCATAGTTGATCCTTCACTAACATATGATAAAGTTCAAGAAGTTTGGAACCTTTGTTGTCTCCGTTTTTCTAGAGAATAGCAATTTTATAGTGGTTACTTCACCAATTTGGGAATATTATGAAGTTTTACTAAATTAATTGACAAAACATTTAACGATGCCATGTACCATGAAAGAGAGTTAATATACATTAATACAAATGTAGAATGTGGTTAGAAATTTTAAAACTCGCTAAAAATCATAGGCTTCAGTTATAAGAGCATTTACCGAAAATTAAATATTTTCGTAACCCATAGATTTGAGAAAAATTAAAAAAAATGAAAATTCTATTTTAATGCATAGTGCATCTTCACTAACATATGATGAAGGTCAAAGAGGTTTGGAACCTTTGTTTCGTGTATCTTGAGAATAGCGATTTTATAGTGGTTAGTCAACCAATTTGGGGAATATTATGAAGTTTTACAAAATTAATTGACAAAAAATATTAAACGATGCCCATGTACCATGAAAGAGAGTTTAATATACATAATAAAATGTAGAATCTGTTTAGAAATCTTAAAACAACATAAAAATATAGGCTTCAGTATGTAGAGCATTTACCGAAAAATTCAAATTTTTGTAGGGGTTAAACCGTAGATTTTGAGAAAAAAAAATCAAAAAAATGAAAATTCTATTTTAATGCATAGTTGCATA